>NC_081520.1:41394754-41459754 GCF_030273125.1 Centropristis striata | reverse complement strand
CACTGTTTTGTTGATAAAGTGCCTAAAGCACTGGACTGTAATTAAGTACATTTACTCAAGTACTGTACTTAAGTGCTAAAGGTACTAGGATTTACCTGTGATGTAACATTATACTTGTATTCCACTACATTTCTGAGGTAAATATTGTACTTCTCACTCCATTACATTTGTCTGAGAGCTTTACTTACAGTTTTCCCATCCCAAAACCACAAATCTGCTAGTTGTCATGTGGCAGTTGGCACAGAATTAAATAATATAATTAATAATGATTGGACTCCATTCAGCTGCTGAAGTTTTGAGAGTTCTGGTGTTGTGCATACTGTCACCATGTGACAACTTTATGAGATTTGAGCCATTGTTAACATTAGTAACATCTGTGCTGTTCCTACTATGACGAGTCAAAATGTCAGCTGTGACAAAGGAAGTGGACTAATATGCTTAAAATGTAGGAAACAAGTGATTTTATGTATAAATACCAGCCAATGCCTCAACGCTGTGTTTAACGACAGTTTCTGACTAAATGTGAGTTTCTTTCCACCTCTGATCTCATCCTCATTCTCCCTCACCCTCGTGCTCGTGTCCCTCCCTCTCTCTGGCACTTTGCCTCTCTGACTGGCAGCGAGCCTGTTGAAAGTAGGCTAGGATTGACGCGCTGCTTGTGTCTGACTCACAGAGAGCTGTGGAATACTGAAACCCACTGATTGCATTTAACTTTAGGCATCCGACTCCCATGCAGTGCATGATACAATAGAGCCATCCGCTCTGCTTTCTGCACCTCAATGCTGACGTTTCTGGCTGCACTTACAGCAAAAAAAGAACGCCAATTGTTCTGACGCTGTGAACAATTGCAAAGACTGTTATTTAGAGGCATTGCCAATATCGCCACTTATTACCGCACAAACACAAAAATTAGATTATTCTACTTATAGCTGCACACCAATGATACCGAACAACCTGAAGTGCATCATCTTAATTTTCTGCCATTATAAAATAACTTCTCTTTCAAGTGTCTTTTACATTTTTGCTTCATCATCAGTTACAAGAGTCAAGAGTCCATTTACAGTAGGTCAGCCCCAGCCTCCCTCACCTTTTGGAAATGAGTGCCTGAAGAGGTCTGATACCACTCTGCTGGGTGATAAAAGATGACGTGAGAACATTTTTGTCTCAGAAGAGCCCACAACCAGAGCTCTGACGCATGCACAGTTGAATGTTTTACCTTCTCCACAGATCACTGTAAATTTTTGCTGTGCGTGTGTGGGTTCCTATAAACACACACGCTTGTTATTTAACCAGAGAGCTGCAAGGATTGCACTGAATAAACACAAGTACATTAACGTAAACAGGACAAAAGAGAGCAGCGAAGGAGCTGGGTGCTGAGGCAGGGAACAAGAAAAACTGGAAAGACACAAGAGTAAATAATGTAGCCGGCTCTTCACACGGATACTGAAAGGGTCATGGGAATTTTCCTCTTCAGTGAACATGGGTTTGACTATCCATTGAAGGATCCTACGGGGGTTAGGGATGAAAGGGATGTTGCTCCAGGAAATGTAATCCCTGAAGCAAAAGCTGCGCCTGTGGCCAAAACTCAAGCAAGTTCTTAGGTTAGTGCTTAAGAGAGAGAGTTCAGGTGTTGCTTTCACAAAGTGCACAAGTAGGATGGAAGTGGCTCCAGTGAGCAAATGTAGTACATATGTGGACTATCATGGTAAAGAGAAGGCTTGATTTATCAATTTATATACAGTACAGGCCAAAAGTTTGGACACACCTTCTCATTCAATGTTTTTCCTTTATTTTCATGACTATTTACATTGTAAATTCATCAAAACTATTAATGAACACATGTGGAATTATGTACTTAACAAAAAAGTGTGAAATCATTGAAAACATGTCTTATATTCTAGTAAGCAAAGGGTGGTTACTTTGAGGAATCTAAAATACAAGACATGTTTTCAGTTATTTCACACTTTTTTTGTTAAGTACATAATTCCATATGTGTTCATTCATAGTTTTGATGCCTTCAGTGAGAATCTACAATGTAAATAGTCATGAAAATAAAGAAAAACGCATTGAATGAGAAGGTGTGTGTCCAAACTTTTGGCCTGTACTGTATGTCACAATCCAAATTTAGGGCCCCAAAGGTCTGGGCAGTGGCTAAAATGATAAACTGATGAATACAAGATGACACTGGTGAGGTGCATTACCAATTCTCCAAACAGCAAGTAATCCTATAACTCTCTGATGTCGTTATAGGCTTTAGTCATTTTTTAAAATCCATTTAACATTCTTTTTTCTCATTTGTTTTCGGGTCTCATGAGTTGTTTTTGTATGCTAGTTGTCTCATGATTTCTAGTTCTCAGGTCTCTGTTGAAAAAGAGATCTCAGTGGGACTCCCTGATTAAATAAATAAAATGAGTCATCCTTTGGTAGAGAGTGAGCAGCTTTTTTTATTCAAAAGAAGCTCGAGAGTGGACCCTCGGTATCACAAGGACACAACTGAAATGATGAACTGGATGCCTCACAAACACCTGCCTGGGAAATGCTTATTCTGCTTATTGTACTGTCCAGTGGTTAAATGAGTTAATAATTTTTAAAAAATGAATTAATAATAAATGGAACTAATACATTTCACAGAATATAATTCTCAAAATGAAATAATGGGATTTTTTTACCAGAACTAAACCAACTCACCCTAAAAATGTACATCTTATTTTATGAAATTTTATTTTCTGAACAACACTGTGAACAGTACAGGCAATCCGGAGAAGGTGGATGTTAATATTAAGGCTTGCTTGTTATTTGGCATTCACAAAAACAGGGAAAACAGTTTCTCAGCCCCCAATAAGTTTCTGTGGCTCAACTACAAAGCACTGTTTCAGCTGTGAGACAGAAAATTGGAGAAACTGCACGTAATGTAAGATAATGTACAACTGTTTTCACTTTTCATTTATGGCTCGTATGATGAAGGACACTGAGAGCAGCTGAAGCATGTATTTTTCTTTTAATGCCATGACTCAAAGACTTAACAGGCAAATATGAGTCAAATACAGGGCGAAGTACAAATAACATGAGCACCTTACTGTATAACAAATCAACACAAAAACACCACAACCTGTTACCTCAAGCTGCTGTATGTAGCTGACACGACAAAACTAGATATTGTCACATTGCAGGTCAGGAATTCAAATATAAAGTTAATGTCTGATGTAATGTTTAAGCTTTTATAAACAGACAGAAAAAAGGTACATGCAGCTTCACTGAAATAAAAAACATGTCTCAGGTTCAAAAGTGTATGGTTTAATCTGAACTGAAATATTAATAAATTCAGCTCCACTTTTTTAATTTCAACTTAAGCATTTCAGTTAATACAGTATACACAAGCCCTGTTTACATAGGCATGCAGGATAGCCTTCAACGTTGCCAAGAAAGAATTACTGGATTTAGACAAGAATAGATGTGTTATTAAATGATTACGGGGGCAGACCCAAACCCCCACCTTATACATGATGTAATAAAAAGCTTCAGGGACTTTTAACCAAAGGCAGACCTGAAAGTAAAGTCAACAATAGCTTCTGCACAGACACTCTTAGCCGCAGTTTCAGTTTTGTTGCTGTGAAGGGCTGAGTAAGAACAGCTCTGAGTGAACACAGCAGACAAAGACAGAAGGAAACTGTTGAGTGGCTGAGAGAAAAACTATGGTATGAGAGTATGAGACATTTTGGTTGGCTGGAGAGAAACTCGGATCAAATTTCTCTCGGTGAGGCGGGGACAGCCCATGAAACTTACATAATGTTGTTGGGATACAGAGCCAGAAGGGGTGTAAACAACACCGTTCTGAAGTGGGACAGGCTGTTGCCTGGTAACAAATATTTTGGGCAGGACGACAGAGCAAACATGGCCCGCCTTCCAAAAGGAAACAGGGGCTGGCCTCATGAGCACAGTGCAAGTTAGTGGCTTCCCGAAAATACGCTAAGAGACAGGGGCAAGCAAAACAAAGCACATCGGGGGCATTAGACAATTCTGTGTCTATTTTTTACCTGGCTGGACCGGAGTCTAGACCACCACAAGTTGTACACAAACAAACTCTCAAGGAGCAAGAGTTTATTGGGAGGATTGCAGCCAGCTAAACTCCATAATTTAGTCCACACTTTAAATGCAGTCATAACTTTTTAGTGGTTTTAGGTACATATGTACACATGGCACACACAAAGTTTTTATGATGAAGATGACACTCTATAGACAAATCTTTGTTACTCTTTGATACATTTTAAGTGTTTTATTGTTTGTTTTTATCATTCTCTGAAGATTCCCTGGACTCCTAAATGCAACAGAAGTCTGCAGAATCTTATATAGTTTTCAATGTTTTGCATGGTGTGCTTGGTGTTTTTTTTATATAGTTACATAAATGGAAATACTCAAGTAAAGTGTCTCAAAAGTGTACTTTAGTCTATCCTTTTCTGAAGATTCCCTGGAATCAGTAGGCTACTGACTGAAATTAAACTGTATGAAATGCAATGAGGTCTGCATAATTTATTTTTAAAAATCCACTTACTTACTGCTCATTCTTCCACAAAACAGGAGCCCTTGTAGCCACTTGTTGCTTCGTTTGCTGAATGCTCTGGTGTTATGTAATTAAGCACATTTACTTAAATACTGTACTTAAATACAATTTTGAGATATGTGTACTTTACTTGAGTATTTCCCTTTTGTTTAACTTAACTAAGCAAGTGTTGTACTTTTTACTCCACTACATTAATCTGCCAGCTTTAGTTTCTTTTCAGGTCAAGATTTAACATGAAAAACCAGAGCAATTTTAAGGGATTAGACATTTATTAAATTAAAGCTCATAACAGTCTATTAAGTAGTTAACATGAGCCCTATCTTTACAAAATTAAAACGTTGCTGACATAAATGCATCAATACAAATAATCTAATATTTAGAATGTATACAACAATCTGAGTGGGGCCATTCTGCATAAGGAGTACTTTTGCCTCGTTACTTTTACTTTTTTGACACTTTAAGTACATTTTGATGCTGTTTTACTTATGTACTTTTACTTAAGTATTGAATGCAGGACTTTAACTTGCA
The DNA here is from genome assembly GCF_030273125.1 of Centropristis striata. Lineage (NCBI taxonomy): Eukaryota > Metazoa > Chordata > Actinopteri > Perciformes > Serranidae > Centropristis > Centropristis striata. The sequence goes on along the minus strand of NC_081520.1, from coordinate 41,454,668 downwards.
GTGGAGTAATTTCGCAGTGTGGTATTAGTACTTTTACTTAAGTAAAGTATGTGAATACTGGTTGTTTGACTCTAAATGTGTCTAACAACACTGTTTGCCCTTGGCTCCACGTGTTACCTAAACGTTTTAACCACGAACGACTAGCAACAAGAGGCAACAGTGTGTGTATTGTGTGTTGCAGTTTACAGGCTAACGTTACGACTAGCATGGATAAATACAAATAGTGTTTATAAACGCTAACAACGTTACTTATCTTTCCTTGTAAGTGTCTGACGTGACAACGCAGAAAAACAACAGCCGCTGACGGTTAAACCCGAGCTGAAACAACAACAGTCGCTGCTGTTCGCTGCACAGAAAGAATCCGGAAGCCATATTGTGCTGCTGCTGTCTGTGACTAAGACTGGGTTGCCACGGAAACCGGTTGCTAGGCAGCATAACAAAAAAGACCAATTTAACGTCCTTGCGTCAGAGGAGACGTTATATCCATGGCGACAGAACGCTACACACATGCAGCAGAGCCGTGGACAGCACATGGTCCCGCTTACCTGTTTTAAGCCTAAATAGATACATTTTACGTGGTAATACCGATTGTTTGAGATATTTTTAACAGAGGAAACATGTTTAATTTTGTCCATGTTTAGTTTATTTGCATATTTGTCAGCAAACTTAGCGAAAATAGCCGTGTTAGTCAGCAGTTACATCCGTGATTTCCAGTGGTGGAATGTAATACATTTACTCAAGTACTGTACTTAAGTACAATTTTTGAGCAACTTGTACTTGAGTATTTCCATTTTATGTCATTTTATACTCCACTGGAGGCAAATATTGTACTCCACTACATTTAGCTGACAGCTATAGTTACTTTTCAGGTCAAGATTTAACATGAAAAATATGATAAATTTGAAGTGATTAGACGTTTTTATAAATGAAACCACATAACAGAATATTGAGTTGTAAAAAATTAGCCCTATCTTGACATTAAAATGCAGCTTACATAAATGCATCAATAATAGGCTAACAATAATACATTTGGAAAAAATGAGTGGGTCTATTCTGCATAATGAATAATTTGACTTAAGTAAGTATTGAATGCAGGACTTTTTACATGTAGTGGAGTAATTTCACAGTGTGGTATTAACACTTTTACTTAAATTATGGATTTGAATACTTCCACCACTGTTGATTTCTTGCCCTTACCCCGTCATGTCCTGCTATTATCGTTCATTTCCCCGTGTGAATGTGGGCTGTTCGCCTGCGTTATCAGCTATTCACCTCAATAATTCCCCATCATGAACAACTTACATCGGCGGAGTTAGTCATCCCGGATCAGCAGCACAACACCGGTAACGGCAGCGCGGATGGGACACAGCGTCCTCCGTGGATCCTCGTCTCTGACGTGGTTGTAAGCGCTGACTAATAACTTGTTATCCCCAACTCTTCTCTTTTTGCTCACGCCTTTTCACACATCGGCTGGAGCTGGAGCCCTTTACACAGCAGCATGCCCGCCCCGAGACATTGTTTGACATCACAACCAAAAAAAAAAAAAAAAAAAAAAAAGGCTTTGTATTGTAGATTTTCATTCATGATTTGCCACCCGGTCTTCCCAGTAGCCCGTGGATTTAAACCCCCCCCCCAGCTGATGCCAACCTCCCACCTGCCACATTCCCACTGGTGTCCTCATGTAGGCTATAATAATGAATCATTTTCTGCTCGACCGGGTGATGTTTGCAATGACAGGCGCTGATTTCCGTCACTGCTGCCCACTGTTCATGACAAAATTTCTCTGCTGTTTATCATTTAGGCTGTTTTTTTAAATTGCTTTGAATGGGACTGCTTTTGCTGCTGTGTGACACAGAGTCTTGCCTACACTAAAATCCATAAAGATGTATGCAATGTAAATATTGGGTGCATTTTTAATGTACTTTAAGGTGATTTTCAGACCCATAGGCCTACCTACTTGGCACTGCTCTTGATTTCAGGTTTAGGGAGTTTTCAAAAAGATTTAAAAAAAACGAGGCTTTCCTCCCTTAAGCTCTCAAACTCCGAGGACTCCCGAGGGCGTGTCCTGAGAAACTTTACAGCAGGATTTCCCTTCTCGCATGCCTGTCGGGATTCCGTCCCACGGTGACATACTTTTCTGAGTGCTGCGTTAATAAGCCATTGTATAAGCCTATAGTATACCGTATGATGTTTTTCAGGTTATAGGCTACTTAATCCCTACATTATAGGCTATTCAGGCTCCAGTGTTTATGTGACATATTCTCTTTATCAAGCCCATCGCTTAAATAGGCTACTTATGTAGAAGTTAGTAGTAGTCGAGGGTAAATATATATTTTTTATTACATGAACACAACACTCCATAAATGAGTATAGCATAAAAGGAATATTATAATATACCGTCTTGACGTAGCCATGATCCAGACAATGTTCCAATCTAGATATACGCATAGATGGTCCTAAATAGATACTTTCCATATTTATCACACCGAAGTTTCTTAAAATTTCCTCTCAGAAATTGTCAGACGGTGAGAAATATCTCGTGCCTCTGATAGTATAAAAAAAAACATCTATTATTATCCGTCGGCGAGGTGAGCCTCTGGTGTTGTGTTTGGTATCCTTGGTGACGTTGAGGGATTCCCTCTCCCACTGAAATGGACCAAAGGACAAATATGGGCTATGTACGTCAGCGGAACTCCTTGGAGGCGGGGCTACACGATAGAAATGCCTTGGTATTTTTCGAGGAGGATGGATTCATTCATAAGACCAGATCTGCTACCGTGCACCGTAATACTAGCTCACGTCCTCCGGCGCACACTGAGTGGACTTTATGGATTTATAATCGCATATTTGACGAACGGATAAAGGAGCGCGATCCGAGGATTTAAAGCTGAACGAGAGGACTTCTTACCCGGTTGAATTGGGACGCTTTCCCCCGAATCGCGGGGAACTGGATTAAGCTTCTTCATGCAACTTTTTTGGAAAGAAACCAAGAGCATCTCACCAGGGAATAGCAAAAACATCAGCAACGGTAAGTCCACCTTGACTTTATGTCAACAGTATATGTGTTTGAAATAAATGTTTGCTGAAAATGACGTTTAAAAGTAGGTCAGAAACATCTGTCCACCGCTGCCCGTCTTACGAGTCATATTTCCCTGTTGATATTTAATTCGCAAAATAGCTCAGTATGCCGGCACGTATAAAACACTCTTGTTATTATATGATTTATCTTAAATGATCACTGGAATTTGCAAATAAAAGTAGCCTAATTAGTCTCGCTGGTGGTGGGATGATCCAACTTTATATCAGAGCTATATATATCAGCTGCTGTTGTGTATCACTGGTTCTCTGCAATGCCTGTAGGCTAACACCAGTCCTTTTCTCCTTACAGTACCCCTTCTTAAGTAATCTTGTGTTTGCCGCTGCCCTCCGGTTGCAGGTGACATCGCCCTCTCTCTGATAACTGCAGGTGTTGCGTTCTCTCTCGGTCCCTCCGGGGAGATGTACCAAGGGTTCCCCGGCGACCCAGACAGCGGATCCCGTGAAAGCTCCTCTCCATCTATAGAGTCCCAGTACCTTTCCTCCGTGGACTCCTTTGGAAGCCCGCCGACCACCAGTGCTCCGCAGGTAAGTCAGAGCCTATTCACAAGATTTATGATGTAGTCTATATTAGAATTATAATTTGAATGAAAAAAAATCAGCAAATGTTAGAGCTGCTTTTTCTATAAATAAATGCCGCATGTGTGACTTATGCACTGATGGACCTGTGTTTATTTTACTGTATATTGCAATATAGGCTAAATAGGGTGAATAATGTGCTTTTGTCCACACATTTCCAGATAAAAAAACTCTGCATGTTGTCAAATGTACAATGTACTGTGTAGATGGTAAAGTATATTGAATAATAATAAATAATGTAGCCTATATAAATGTATATTTTTTTAATATGCTGTTTCAGAGGCTATTACTAGTGCTTATTCTGACAGCATGCTTTGCATGTAGTAGTTTAGCAACCCTATGCGTTTATGACATTATGACATATAGGCCAGGTCATAACCAATGAGTCAAACAGCATAGCCTGAAATGTGCTATTATATTAGGATTGATCAAATTGGGCATATATTTTAATTCTACATGATATTTGCATGACAGTAGATATTCATATAACAGAAAAATAGCAGATGTATACAAATAAAGATACAACGATATATAAGCTATGACTCATAGGCATTTAATGCCACTTTTACTTTGCATTTTTAACATAGGCTGGTGATATTCGAGTGTAGGAATCCATTATGTTTGTACGGCTGTGTTTTAGATATAAACAGTGTCGTTAAGCATGTAAATGCAGCTCTATGTGTTGCTCCGGTAGCCCCGGTAGCAGCTCGCAGGCTATGACAACGTGCTCCGTTTACAGCACGCCGCAGAGCGGATGACAGGGCTGGAACCCTTCTACGTCAGCGCCGAAGACCCGCCCCCACCCGCTTCTCTCCTTCCACGCGCTCAGCTCTCCCCTCGCCGTGACGTAAATGCTCGTTCTATTTTGGATTGCTACGTCGCGTTGCCAAGGGGAACACCGGGGGTGTGACGGGGGAGGAGGAAGAAGGAGGGGGGAGACGCGCTGAGAGAGAAATGATTGGTCGAGGCGGCCGCTTTCAGAGCTGCCTGTCCCAATGTCTCATCACGCTTTCAATGAATAATAATGAAAGTCGATACTGTCCTCCTCGGCTCTAAAATAAAGATTTGAGCTTTCTTTATGTAGGTCTATTTAAAAAATGGAGAAAAAAAAGGAAAAGTTGTGACACAGCAACAAACATATTCTAAGCTGAATTCAGGATTGCACTTAATTTATAGTCTCCTGCCATTGTTTTATTGACTCTAACCTAACAATTCAATATTTCCAATATTTTCTTAGATAGTAAGATAATATATTTTTCATACTTTCTGAAATAAATTACTACTAAGTAGTACTTACTACTACTTCTACTTGTTCCAGTTTGCTTACAATATCTTCTTCAGGCCCACATTAACCATTATGTTTATACAATTAAAAAATATTAAAGATACTGCTCAATGTTGTAACAATTTTACATATGTTCTGTCATGCCATGTATCATAACTAGAATTGAAAGTAAACTTATTTGTATCTATATCCATTTCTAATCTTGTAATATACAGTGCTGTTCATTTTTAACAATGGACCCTTGATGGCAGCACTTTGTCAGTTTCACGATGGTGACAATTGTTTTTTTTTTAGTATGACACTTTAAAAAAAGCAGCTGACTCCAACTTGTTCTCTCTCTGTTAGTTCTGATGTGTTTACTGGCCTACAGTGGCTTTACACGATGTGTAAAACTGTATTTTTTCTTGTTTCCTGCAGGAGTGTACCTCAGCGGGAGCTGGTTTGAGCATTGGCAGCGGGCCAGGGCCCAGCGTCGGAGGGGAGATGCCCGGTTCATTCGTGCCCACCGTCACTGCCATCACCTCCAGCCAGGACCTGCAGTGGATGGTACAGCCGACTCTCGTCTCCTCCCAGGCCTCTGGACAGAGTGGGACCACTGGGACCACCACCATGACCCAGCCAGTCTCACTGGTTGACCCATATGACATGCCCGGACCCAGTTATTCCTCGGGGTCTGCATTCACCCCGCCAAGTTCAGAAACACCGGGCCCAGCACCGGGCCCCATCCGCCAGTCCAGAACCCGCAGCCGCCGTACACGGGAGGAGTCTGTGAGTGAAGATGGAGATGTTGGTGTGTTAGTAAGTGTGTGTGCTTGAACAGTTTGTTGACATGTTACACATCCAGTGTAGGTATGTTGTTTACACGGGCGCCAAATCAGATTCAGCTTCGGGGCTGTGCAAAAATACTCTAAGGGACATGGGTAATACACAAAAATGGGCATGTTTTGATTTTCCTTATCCAAAGCAAGGGTCAAATGACAGAGCATGCTGAAGGCTGCATAGATATTTGGCTTTATAAATTAAATCGACCTCACACGGGGAGAGAAAATCAGGTATATGTTGGGTTAATGTGGGAGAAGGATAACCAATATCAACAAAGTTTGAGGGAAATGTTTCCACTTTTATTAAGATTACAGTAAATTTGTACCCAAAACAACCATAGCTGGAGTGGGTCACCCTCACTGCCCTTCCAGTCTGCCCACTCTACTGCTCGGACATATCACTACATTTTCAAGAACAAAGACAAAACTTTTGTCCTAATCCATTTCATCTTTTTCCTCTTCAACTAAGCTAACACCTGAAGAGGAGGAGAAGAGGCGTGTCCGGCGAGAGAGAAACAAGTTGGCTGCCGCCAAATGCAGAAACCGCCGACGAGAACTCACAGACAGACTGCAGTCGGTGAGCTTGGCCTTGTTTTAGCTGCCAGAATGAGTAATGATCATAATTACATGCTTTATGTTACTGCACATAGCATTATGGAGTGTGTTAATAAATGTGTACATGTAAGAGAGATTATGGTTTATGGTAATGGGGTGTTTAGCTTTGGTGAAGACAATTATAGTCCTGGAGACTACTGTACCTACAGTGTTTAAGGCATAATTAATGGGTTCTTATATAAACCACCTTGCATATTCAACTGCAGGTGAGGAAGGTATTCCTGCTGGGATGAATAAATCCACCTCCACATACACTAGACGTTTGGTGAAGCTAACAATCCAACTCTCTCTCTTTCTGCTGCACATCTTCTTTCCTCTTCCACTCATTTCACCCTCTTCTGTCTTGTCCCCCTGTCCGATTTTCTTTTATTCTCTGTCACTGCCCACAGGAGACGGACATCCTGGAGGAGGAGAAGGCAGAGCTGGAGGCTGAGATCTCTGAGCTGCAGAAGGAGAAGGAGCGTCTGGAGTTTGTCCTGGTGGCCCACCAGCCGAACTGTAAGATCCATTACCAGGAGCAACCACAGCAGAGCTCGGTGCAGCTCCCTCCAGTCCAGCCCCAGCTCCCTCCCCAGACCTTACAACCTCCTGTCTCCATTGTGGGCTTGGCTGTGAAGGAAGACTCTTTCTATCTGCCTCCTGCCTACACAGCCCATCCGGCCTCCACACAGTCCCAGCCTCCGGTTCAGCAGCAAGTCCAGCAGCAGCCTCAGCCAGGGATAATGCAGGAGGTAGAGTTTTCTAGTTCTTTCTATGGCTCAAGTGAGCCGGCACCAGGCGGGCCGTGCCTCATGGCCAGCGACAGTGGTGGTGGTGGTGGTAACCATGACGATGCGGCCATTGGCAGCTACAACACCTCATACACATCTTCATTTGTGTTCACCTACCCAGAGGGAGCCTGCGGGGTCAGTGCCAACCAGCGGAACAGCAGTAGCGAGCAGTCATCTGATTCCCTGAACTCGCCTTCGCTGCTGGCGCTCTGACTGACCGACAGACACACGCGCTCACATATCAACAAGCACATACATTATGCTCGCTGGAAGTAGAGGCTGAGGCAAGTACATGCAGAGTACCTATCAGTCTCAGAGATTGAGAAAAAAAACAACCAATCACTTATTTCTGATTGGGTTAAAGTTTACAAATTCATGCATTCCAATCAAGAGCCATACAAATAGTTGCACATTATATTAGATCTAACCTTTAACAACAACATATACATCGTTTCTTGTTTTGTATTATCAGAAAACCTGCAACTGGACAAGATATGTGAATTAAAAAACTGAGTCACAAAATCCCAGTCCAAGTTGCAAATCTTAAGTGCTCTGAATTAACAGATTAATTCACAATGAAGATTCCCAATCTTCAACCTGTACAGTACATCGAGTAAAATAGCTCACTTTACACTCCAACAAGCACCAGTGCCCCCACCTTGTTCCCTCTGTGGGTTGACTTTTCCAGTGCTTTTGCTCTCATCCTTTTCCATCCTTTTCTTCCTCTCGCTGAATGTATTTGTGCAAATCTGAACTAGGGACGAAGGACTTTGTTCAGGGTCTTTTCTTGTTGGAGACAGACTGCTGATTTCACCTCTAACCCTTCATCTGCTCGACTTTCCTCTGCTTCTTCATTTGCTGCTTGGACTTGGCAAGTTGGGGATCTGAGTATCACCATCAGCCTCCACTAAATCTTGTGCTTTCTTCTCTCGTTTTTAAAAAAACAAACAATTTCTTCTGCCGTCTACCTACCACTACTGCCATGCGACCCATCTCTGCCCATCTGTTTCTCCTCTTCTGTCTCTGTGTTTCTCCCTTTCTCTGAAGTCTTCGACCCCAGAGAGCCCGAAGACCCCCGAGAGCCCTTGGGACCTTGAGTGAAAGACGGCCCAACTAACACGCCCCTTTGCACCCTCTCATTCAAGGACATGGATGCAAAGCAGATCCTTACAGTGAACAGCAGCTAAATAACTTTAACACATGCACACGGACGCATAATTGATGAACGCAAAATGCAAGACGGATGCCACTGTCTTCTGCTGAGCCATTTTTTCAAAGTTCACACAATGAAGATTAGAAACGTCTTGTGTTGTGAGGCCGGGTAAACGTGAGGATGGAGAGAGGTTTAGAGGAAGGGAGGAAGGAAGTGCGACCAAGCTGGACATACTCAAATAGAGAGGTGATGGATAAAGAGGATGACTCTCATCCTAACCATCCTTTTTTTGGAACTGAATGTTGAAAAAAAAAGAAAGAGCCAAATGTTAAAAACAAAAGCAAAAAAGAGAAAAAAATCCTGCTCTTGCCAACTGTGTGGAAGGGTGGCCTCAGTAAAAACACCTCCGTACCACAGAGCCTCATCACCCTGGGCCTACATGCGTATATTCACATCATTGCTTTCAAGTCTCTGAACTGAAGATACAGACGTGTTGTTGCAGCGCACAAGCTCCGTGTTTTGCTCAGAATAAATCAGATGTGAACCGATGCCTTTATTTAGAGGAGAGACGTTTTTTGTAGTGATTCAGACAACCTCTAAACATTTGGGCTCAGTGGTCTCTGTACCTCCCCTGTTCTCTCAGCGGAGACGAGGTTGGGGTGCGTTTATTGTGAGTGCGTCCACTCTGAGGCACCTGGCCCGTTTATTTATTTCTTTATTGAGGTTGATGTGGCGAGTGAGCACAAAGACACGACCTGGAAACAAAAGGGGGAACACGTGGGCAGATGTCGTGGAGTGAGCGTCCTTTCTTTGCCTGTGAATTTGTACAATTTGTTTTTCCTGTATGTTTGAGTGAGAATTGTTATATATTTTAATGTTTATGTTTGTTTGTGTGTTTGATTGTTTTTTGCATTGACCTCTGCTTTCACTAGTACTGTTGCCATTTCTTGTTTTGTTTATTGTTTTATGTTTTTTAATCTGGTGATTTTCCCATATGTTACTATTATTATTGCATTGTAACTATTGTTTCATTATTTTATTGTATTTTCATTTGGCAACTTTGGAGGCATGTTGTGCACTACAAAAAAGAAAAAAAAATTATAAATCTATATGCATATACAACATATATACAGGTAACATGTATATATAAGTGTATGTACCATGATTGTAAAGTATGAATGTCTGCAGATCTAAATGGGATATTTTTGTCAATGAAGAACAAGATAAAATGTTACTGAGGTTTAGTTTTAAAATAAATATTTTTATAAAGGAACAAGAGTAAAAAAAAAACTATAATAAATTTAGAGTACTGCCCTGTCCCTCAACATGAAGCACGATGTCACTGCCTCTATCAATGTGTATTTATGTTTTATAAATGATATAAAGCACTATCCAAGTTACATTAAATGTATGTTTATAATTATGATGTTAGAAGGTTGTGGTAACGCCTTTGTTTTGTTTGTTTGTTTTTTCTCTGTGAGGTCTGTCCCAAAGCTACTGACACCTTAACGCCACTTGGTCCTTAGCAGACGCAAAATGAGGAAAAAAAATAGTGTGATTGATGTCAATACACATATTAAAAGTGTTCAGACTACAACATAATGACTAAACTGTTTCATTTAAGGACAAAGTATTACATACGCAGTATGCATTTCTGTCCACTATAAACATATCACTTAATAACATTGTTATTTCCTAACTGAAACGTGTGTTTGAAGGATAACCGATATGAACATTATCATGTTAATCCATTCTTGTACTCAAGCAAATATGTTGTCTAATTGAGATTAACATTTAACATGTGATTGTATTTGCTGGATAAGAAGCTTTATTTTCAATAAATAAACATGTTTATTAAAAAAAACAATGGCTAGATTAATGGCATAAATTTGTGTTGAAATGTGGCTCTTGGTGGTCAGAAAATGGGCAGACCTCATTTTTAAAAAAATGTTGAATAAGGACTGTGTTTGTACAGATGTTGGAGATGCCTTTTGATTTCTCTCCAAATGCAAATGTGATGAGAATATGTTCTGGTGTCAGAATAAGCATAAAACATATTCAATAGTTCTCATGTACATAGGTTTTTGTGGTGCTACTTATAGTATACTATAACGGCAAGGCAGTTTCACATTGTGTGGTGGAAGGTTACACATTGATGACGCTGAGGCTCCAGACAAATTAATGCACTGCTTGTCTCATTGGGACATTTAATTCAGAATGGAAGCCAATAACAGTGAATTCCCAGCAGCTGAAGCTCTGAGAGCCCAGTAATCACTCTGTGATTTCATTATGGTTTAATATCAATTGCCTGCTACATCTTTAAGTGTGATAAACAGATATGGGAGGGCCTTTGTACCGTACCTACAGCCCAGATCACCACACAGCATATTAGACTCATTCTGTCGTCTAGTTTCTTTGCCCTGGACTTCATTGAATTTGTTTTAATTCATCTTTTTCTGTAAGGTTACAATCACCAAAGGCTTGCTGATGAATTGGAAAAGGTGACAGAAGGAAACGGAGAAATATTTAGCTATCATTTATCAGAGAGAGAAACTGCCTGCACCTACTTGTACTGTACAATGGCTACGTTAGCATTAACTGAACAAGAGCTTTCCTATTTTTCTATGATGAGGTGAATGTTGCTATGTATTTCTATTTTTCCACAAGTCTCATATACGCTCTGATTTCATATTTTTCCCTGGTATGAAATGCAATACTTATTATCCTCTTGGATAAACATAATGTAGCAAATCATGCAGTGCTCAAACTGACTGCTACTATATGTCAAGTGTGATGATGTATTGCTTTAATTATCGACTTTTGTTACAATATTAAAAGTTAACCTCTATACCTATTGTAACCTTTGGGTTTGAGACAATCGTCATGAAGCAATTGTGTTAGAATTTGTGTTTACAATATCACTTTCTTTCAGTTATTAATGATGTGCAGAGACACTAGCGAGGTTCATCCATTTCAAAAGGCTTCTTGTCTGATCCATTCCTTTTTATCAATGTTTCATCCATTTTTGTGATTATTTACTCTGTATTTCTTTATTCTTGGAGAAAAGTTATCATGTGACATTTGGAAACAGAGGATATGTGAGTAGATGCATTTTGAGGTTACAGCAGCGAAAGACCCAAAGAAACTTCTAGATGTGACATTGCCAGACTTGAAAAAACAAATGTCATTTAGGACGTATAGATAAAAACATAACTAGCTCATGAAGGTGCTCTGATATCAGATTGTCCATTTTTCCAGTGCATATAATTTCACTTACTAGTTTTCTGCACATCATTATAAAGTACCGTTAAGAGTACCAAAGTGTATGACAGATTTGCCTTGTTGCTTTTTGCAGTCACTGCTCTATGAAATTCTGTGTCCATATTTCAGCTTCTGGCCTTTTTTGCTGTCTTATAAAAGTTTACATTTTTATGTTTCTTTCTTGGTTTTTAGACCAAACGCTGGGTGAGCTGTCTCCTTTAATGATGGTTTGACCAAATGACATTAATTTCCAATTTGTGAAGAAATTACCTAAATAAACAATATATTATAAGGTACATGTCTCTCATTTTGAAATGCTTTTTAAATGTTCTCCTTGACTTTTGTGTGATTTGATCTGTTTTGGGTTTTTTTTTTTCTGTTTAAGTCATAATCTTTGTTACTTGAGTTAAGACTCCAGGAGGCGAGCAAGGAGCTGGAAAGTAATCATGTGTTTGTATGTACTATTGTTTAGGACTGCAACCAGGGTATTTTAGCTAAATTGCAATGTGTACTAGTGCAATATCCAAATTGCAAAAAGTACAGTATTTGTTAAAGGCATTCTGACTTTAATTATTGTGGTGCTACAGTGGTATCCTAGCCTAAAAAGTCTAATTCTACAGATTTAAGGAAAAATCCTTGTTTGGTACAGATCCTCACAAGAAATCACATCATTATAATAATATTGTGTTTCAATTGAATTATTTAAAAAAAAACTGTATTACAATTATATTGATATGCAATGTTGGAATGAACTATTAGTCAAAATAATTGTTATTATAAAGATATTTCTGAATGGTGCAGCCCTAACTGCAGTAAATGCTTATCTTCATTATCTTTTAATGCTGATTATTTTCTTTAATCATTGAAAATGAGTCCATAAAATGTCAGGAAATACAGATAACAGTGTTGATGAACAAATGATGCACACCAAAAGTGGGTAGAACCTATTTTTATGCAAATTTCAAACTGCGCAACCAAGACAGGAAACAACGTAATAAGATCTTCCCACACTAACAATATCCTCTGAAGGACAAAAACAGAGACACAAGATAAACAGCTTTATGAACCATAATGTCAATGTTACTTTTTGTTATTGTTTGTAATGTCTTTGTTTGTAATGTTTCGATTGAAATGGTGACTCATGTTGGTAAATGCCATTTTTGTATTGTTAATTTTAATCATTAGTGAGGTGGTGTTACATGTTTTGACACCACCTGTGTTCTACCACAGTGACTTTAAGCTCTGGTCGCCGCTGTTGAATCACACTTCAGGTTATTTGCAGCGCGCTCTGCCGGACAATCTCCCTTATGACACGATTTATAATTCATCTCAGAGGTTCTCAATCGTTTTTCAGCCAAGGAACCTCTTACAAGACAGAGAATATACCAGGACCCTCCTCATTGTATGTCCCTTAGTAAAATTTGACGTACCCTATTTTTTTTTTATTTTTTTTTATTTTATTTTATTTTACACTTCTATAGTCTCAGTTAAGTAAAAGAAAAACACAAGAGAGATTTCTGAGGATCATAGTTTGAAATGTAAGTGTTGAACTGTGAAGCCTTATTAACAAATAAATAAAAAATTAAATGAGTGCATATTAAACAACATATACGCAGATAATGACAGGCCTCTGTCTGTGATCAATCAGCCGACCGATATATCGGTTGGGCTTTATAATAACAGAATATTATATTATATATTGCACCACATTAGTAGTGCATATAGTACAAGCATATGACGTGTTGTTTTGTTCAGATTTGTATTTTTTATTTTTTTTATTCCCTGTCCCTTCTACCTTACATTGCAAATATAAAATATGGTTGTACGTGCCGTATGTTGTCAGCGACACCCACACATATTCTCTCACACACACACATGCATGGACAAACGCACTTGTAGACGCAGTTTTGCTTGAACACTGATCTGACCTTTTTATTTTTTTTCTTACTACATACCCGACAGGTTGACTTTACGTTGTATCCCTCGCATCTTGGTTTTTTTTTCAGTTTTTATTTTTTTTTAATTCTATTGTTTATGTTTCGTTTTTATTTTTGATGGGGGCTCGATATGTTGTATTTATGCCTTTGTCATAATTCATTTTGGTAACGCTTTATAATAAGGTCCTTAATAACCATTAATTAACAAGTAATAAGGCATTGTTCTCGCTTTAGATCCGGTAGTTGCAAAAAGCATAGTTAACTTATAGTTAACTTATAATAGATGAGCAATAAAGTATATTTTAATATCAATAAGCAAACAAAATAAGATTAATAAAGGCATGGCAAAGACATAATGGGTGGGTCATGGGTGTTTGTAATGCCATTATTAACACTTAGATAAGCTTATAAACACACAATAATGTTAATAAGCATCTTGTAAGGACTTACAAGGGCCTTATTACTTGTTAATTAATGGTTATTACAAGGACCTTAATATAAAGCGTTACCTTAATTTTTAGTTATTCGACTCCATATGTCTTCCTATTCTTGTCTTCAAGTGTTCTGTAATCACTGTAGTGCACAAAACAACAACAACAACAACAACAACAACCATAAATGTAGTGGAGTCGCCTTGTGGAGTGGACGTGAAGCAGCAAAAACCAAATGCTAAAGTAAAGAATAAGCAGTGGTGGAAAAAACTATTTAGATCTCTTGAAAAAATACTTGCACTGTGAAATTTATCCACTACAAGTAAAAGTCCTCTATTCACAACTTACCTTTAATGTACTTACAAAAGTAAAAGTACTGGTTATGCACAATGGCCCCACTCAGATTGTTATACATATTACAAATATTGGATTATTATTATTGATGCATTTATGTAAGCAGTTTTCTAATTTTCTCAAGGTAGTGCTCATTTTAACTACTTTGTAAAGCTACTGTAATGAGGTTTCATTAAAAAAAAATCACTAATCTCTTTAAATGTATCATATCGTCACCCTGTTAAAATAATCGCCTAACTCGTTTTTTCAAGTTTTGCAGGAAACACAAAAAACTTCACCGGAAGTGTAACATATGACATTTATTGATCATTTCACTCAAAAAGGATCTAACAAAGGATGGCTATTGGCATCGTAATAACACTGTGTGTAAATAACTTAAGAAAAATAAATGACTTAGGCAATTTTTGAACATGCCTTTTTGACGTAAGCAAGATATGGCAACACTTTATTTTGAAGGTGTCTACATAAGAGTGACACAAGCCTGTCAGAAACATGACATGACAAGTATCATGAGCATTAATGTTACTTCAAAGTGTCATTAATGTTCATGACACATCTCATGTCATGTTTATGACACGCTTATGTCACTCGCTCATGTAGACACCTTCAAAATAAAGTGTTACCATATCTTGCTTAAGTCGATTGTATAAATCACATTTTATTTTGATTTAGGCATAATAAATCCGCTTTAGTCACATACTTGACATAGGCCATTATCTTAAAGGGGTAAAATCACATGATCTGATCAACTGAGGATGGAGGAGATTTTACCATAGGTGGCCGGCGTCATGAGGAGATGATTTAGGCAAAAAAAAAAAAAAAAAAATTGACAAAAAAGGACTTGGGCGATTATTTTAACAGTGTGACGATATCATAGTACTGAGGATTTCAACAGTGTGACGATATTTCACATGTTAAATCCTGACCTGAGAAGTAACTAAGGCTGTATAAGTTACTTTCAAACCCAAAACACACAAGTGTGGTAACAGAGCATTATATAAAAGTGATCGTGTTTGTCTGCTGGTCGTGTTGTCTGTGTATTTGTGGTCTTTTTTGCTCTCTAGCGTCCAAAAATAAAACTTCACAAGACTTTCTTCTGGCGGATCGGGCGGAAATTGCGTCACTGGGACGGAACCAGCTGACGTCACCGCACATTTGTTGTAAACATGGCGTCCGTGACAACAGGTGAGAGCATAAAGGCCCGGCGTATTATTAGTATTAAACATGTTATTATATAACTTTAACTGCTGCATCCAGTCGGAGTTCTGTCCAGATGTTTTAGTTCCGGGTTTATTCGCCGCGGATGTGATAGCTAGCCGGTAACGTTAGCGCCTTTTAATTCATAGCTGTAGCTAAGAACATGCTAATGCTAAATGCTAACACAAACGGCTCTGAATCAAACTTGTATTGTTCCTGTAAACGTACTTTTAATTTAGTTGACTAAAACAGTCAATGGGGAATTATGCGCTCAATTCTTGGCTGTTTCAGTACTTCAGTGAAAGTGGGTTTTATAAGCTAAATCGTCGTCTTGTGCTAACAGGAGCTAACCAGCAATAAACATAAATCTGATTTTAAATTCAGTTTGACACGATTTGATTCACAGTGTTTCCACATATATCATATAATAATGTTTTAAAGCTTCAGTAGAAAGTGTTTGGTCATGATTTGAGGTTCAGGTGCTAAATGGTGTTTTAGCAGCCGTGTGTGTTTCTTCTCTGTATCTGTGAGTTCATCAGTCACAGTCAAAGCATGTTGGAGTCATTGTTCCTGCAGCTGTTGGATCTGTTACTGCAGCTAAGACACTTCCTAATTGGTGTTAAAAATAACCTCCGGCTGGCCGTGGTCAGCATGAGTTAGACCTCAGCGAGCTGCTGCCTGCTCGGGTTTATGTCTCCACGGCTCTCACTGGACTCTAGAGCAGTAGTTCTCAACCTTTTTGAGTCGCGACCCCCAATTTAACATGCATGTTGTCCGCGACCCCCGCTCACTGAACACAATCTCACACGCACAGTTCAGATCACCCAAAGAAGAAGCAAAATGACCAAAAGAAGGAAACAAAATGACCAAAAAGACACAAAATTACCCAAAAAAGAAACAAAATTACCAAAAAGACACAAAATTACCAAAAAAGACTCAAAGTGACCAAGAAGACACAAAATGACCAAAAAAAGACACAAAATGACCAAAAAAGACTCAAAAATACCATAAAAAGACACAAAATGACTAAAAAAGGACACAAAATTACCAAAAAAGGAAACAAAGTTACCCAAAAAGACACAAATTGACCAGAAAATGATCATAAAAAGACACAAAATGACTAAAAAAAGACACAAAATGACCAAAAAGGAAACAAAATGACCAAAAAAAAGACACAAAATGACCAAAAAAGAAAACAAAATGACCATAAAAAGACACAAAATGACCCATAAAAGAAAAAAATTACCATAAAAAGACACAAAATGACCAAAAAAGACACAAATTGACCAGAAAATGATCATAAAAAGACACAAAATGACAAAAAAACAAACACAAAATGACAAAAAAAAAGACATTAAGTGACCAAAAGGACTAAAACACATTACCACATGAACACTTTAACACAGTGGAGACAGAGCTGACTTCCAAAATGATTTGGCGACCCCCAGATATCATCTCGCGACCCCAATTGGGGTCCCGACCCCAAGGTTGAGAATAGCTGCTCTACAGTATCACTGAGAACTGGCATCAGCAGAATAACACCATTTTATTCACTGTGAAGATAGCTTTATATACTGCAGTATACATATCGTCACCATGTTAAAATAACTTTTTAGTTTTGCAGGAAACACAAAAAACTTCACCAAAAGTGTAACATATGACATTTATTGATCATTTCACTCAAAAAGGATGTAACAAAGGATGGCTGTTGGCATAGTAATAACACTGTGTGTAAATTATTAAGTTACATTATATTACATGTCATTTAGCTGACGCTTTTGTCCAAAGCGACTTACAATAAGTGCATTCAACCTGAGGGTACTAGACTTAGACCACAGGAAGGAATCAAGTAAGCACATAACTTTAAGAGCCAACTGTAATCGCTACAGGAGTGCTATATGTTAAAGAAGAGAAGAAGAGCATTTTGTATGCATGTATGTATGTATATATATATATATATATATATATACAGAGTTTTGGGGAGGAATGGCAGGAGAGAGACTGGTCTGTAGTTGTCCACTAAGGATGGGTCGAGGGTGGATTTCTTTAGGATTATGTAATTTAAGAGAAATAAATGACTTAGGTAATTTTTTGAACATGCCTTTGTGACTTAAGCAAGATATGGTAACACTTTATTTTGAAGGTGTCTACATAAGAGTCACACAAGCCTGTCTTAAACATGACATGACAAGTATTATGAGCATTAATGTTATTTCAAAGTGTCGTTAATGTTCATGACACATCCCATGTCATGTTTTCAATTAGTGTTACCATGTCTTGCTTGAATCACAAAGGCATGTTCAAAAAATTGCCTTAGTCACATTTTATTTAGATTTAGGCATAATAAATCCGCTTAAGTCACACACTTGACATAGGACATTATCTTAAAGGGGTAAAATCACATGATCTGATCAACTGAGGATGTAGGAGATTTTACCATAGGTGGTAATGAGGAGATGATTTAGGCAAAAAAAAACAACACAATTTTGACAATAAATGACTTATGCGATTATTTTAACAGTGTGACGATATCATAGTACTGAGGAAGCCACTAACTGATTAGGAAATAATCAGAAAATGAATTATACATTTTTAAACATCACTGGTTGGGTTTGTCATGAATATAACAATGTGCTGATCTTCCCTTGTTTTTTTTTATAGCTTTATATTCATATTTTAAAATAAATTCTTTGGGTTTGAGGCTATTGGTTTGGTTTTGGGATTGTGATGGACGTTTCCTGACTCTGTATACTTATGTACTACTTATAGGAGTTATACTTAGTAGGGATGGAATATGAAGCCTCTTATTAAGCTTTGGTGCTTCAAACACGGTGGAATCTGTTAGTTTGTCAAAGTACAGCAACCAAAGAACCACAGCATCTCTGATTTTACTAGTTTTAGTTTCATATGTGTGCATAATAGCAGTTCATCCTGTATGTTATTATTAATCTGTTACAGTTTTGATTATAAGTGCTGCATTAAATTTACATGGTATTGTGTAATAGGCTATGCTACAGTAAACTAAGTAATTCATGCATTATTCAAAAAGCCTGCATTTTTCTAGCACAAAACCTTTATGTAACCTATATTTTGGTGTTTTATATGCTGTCACATTGGGCTCATGCGTTTCAACTTTATGGTAGAGATTTACTTTATGGTTACTTTCTGAAGCAACATGCCATTTGATGTGGTGTTCCTCATTTGATACAAGCTCCATTACAATGTATTGAAACAGTGAGATTCACAGGTGTGGTGAAGAAAGCTTTCCGGCTTTGGTATCATTTTCCCATGTCTAATATTTAACAAAAAGTCACACCAGTGTTTGAGTGTTCTTGAAGTCCTTTCTTTTGTACGATTGCTAACAGTCTTATATTTTTTTCTTAGCCACCTCAGAGTGGATCCAGTTTTTTAAGGATGCCGGGATTCCAGCTGGCCTTGCAGTCACTTATGCAGTCTCCTTCGTGGACAACAGGTAACCTCATGCACCTTTTCATTGGCTTTATATTACACACTTTACCTGCATTGTGTTGTGCAGTTATTAGTAATTCAGTTGTACTCTCACATCAGACCGCAATGACTCATTATTATTGTTCTGCTTAGGAGCATCACAATAAACTGTATATATATATTTTGCTTTCTAAAGTTGATACTTAAGAAGAGGAAGAAGTTCCTTTAATTCATGGTTCCACCTGATTGTTTACAAACAAATCAAATTTGTAAACATGAAAACAAAAGTCTTATATCCATGTCACATAATCCCGTGGTGACTGGTGCCATTTAAAACTGCTTCCAAATACGCTCTGATTCAGTTTGTTTGTTGGGACAGCGTTTTGTAATAATGTGACATTTCATGAATTAGTTAAAAAATCTATTTGGTGGGGTGACTTCAGTGTTGTTTTCAGCCTCTCAAATATGTAGTATTCCTGCTTTTCTCTGTTTTATATCATGTTGAACTGAACGTCTTTGGACTTTGGACTGACATTTAACCCTTTATCGGGCGAAGAACTATATTTGGTAACTTCAGTGGATATCAAACTGAGGTCCCCATGTCTCTCTGTTTGGTCGTAGAACCACATGGATTTCTTCCAGCTAATATGATAATAATATTAACTTTATTGACCTTGACCTCCAATGTAAACATTAAAAATAAAAATCTGCAAGAAACAGTCATACAGAGTTATTCTTCAGGGATTTGTACGAGGAGAACTTGACTATGACGGCATATTTGGGCATATTAAGTATGAATAAACATAAAAATACAAACCTGGGGAGGGGAGTAATATTTCGACAAAGAAGTTGCAAATTTACTAGATTAAAATGGTAAATCTACAAGAAAGATTTCGAGATTTGAAGTGGGAAAAAAGCAACTTTTTTCTCGCAGATTCAACACTTTAAATGTCATAAATATGCGCATTTGTAGATTTGCCACTTAAATCTCGTAAACTTTTTTCTCAAAATATTACCCCCCTCCCCTGGGTCTGTAATTTTTTTTGAAAGTATAGAGTCCCATAAATTTGAAATGCTGAATTAAAGTACACAAACCTCAAACTACTCTATCGTATTTAGTTACTTTCCACCACTGTACAATACCTACAGAGGATTAATTAAACTGTCCACCATAAAAGAGAAGAAGGTACAATAACCTCCACCTCGGGAAGTAAAGATGACTATCAGAGTGAGGACTATCTGCTGCTCTCAGCCTCATAACTGACTTGTTGTTGAAACTAATTGCAATTTTCTTAATGACACAGTGGTACAGATTTAAGAGATTTAAAGTGGCAAATCTCCTCGAAAAAAGTCGCAGATTTACGAGACAAAAGTGGGGATAAAAACTACTTTTTTCTCACAGATTCACCACTTTAAATCTCATAAATCTGCACATTTTTTCCGTAGATTTGACACCTTAATCTTGTAAACTTTTTTCTCAAAATATTACCCCCCTCCCCGGGTCCGTATGTTTTTTTTTTTACACATTCTGGCTGTATGTAATATCCTCCAATATTCTCTAGGGTTGACATTTGGAATTTGAAAGTATTTCAATGAGTGTCCTATTAAGGGTTAAAGAAATCACCTGGACTTTGAGAAACTGGGAGCTGCTGGGCAACAGAGCACATTGTTTTCTTTGCAGACAAAGGGAACAGAATTGTATTTTCTGATCACTCGTCTCACTGCAGGATAAACAAGAACATGCTGATGGACCTGAGTAAAGACATCATGATGGACCTCGGCATTACGGTCATTGGCGACATCATCGCCATTCTTAAACATGCCAAGCAGGTCTACAGGCAGGTGAGATCAGACTTTACTGTTTCATGATCTGAAGTGTTGAAAAAAGATGTTGTGTTGTCATTGATGCAGGCATGTAGAGATAAAACACCACTGGAATATCTCAATTGTTGTGAATGCAGTCATGTGGAAAGGATGTCTTTCAAAGCCAGTGCAGTACACTCACTGTGAGTTTATATAACCTCTGTCATGTGTATTCAGGACATGTGCAAAATGGCCACAGAAGCCATCTCCTCAGGACAGACCAGTGTTAAAGCTGAGCTCAGAAGAACTGCTAATACTCGTAAGTATCTACATTTTCTACTTTGACCATCAATAAAACAGATTTCTTTTGTCATAAAAAATTATTTTCAAATTAAAGTTAAGGTTAACAAAAGCCAGAATGGCATGACAACGACTTTGTTCTTATCTTGTGGAGAAAATAACAGTATTATATATAGCACCAAGGTTTGGTGTGTTAATCTCTCCCTTTAAGAAAAGATCAGAATGCCTTTAAATGTTCTTTGATCTGATATGAAACAGTAGATTAAAAAAAATGAAAAAAACCTACATCTGTAACTATCTCAAACCCTGCATTGTTTTCATTAATCTCTGAATCTGTTCAATTTTGTACTTTTAATTAACTACTGTTGGCTGATAAAACTTTAAAACTACATGTTTAATGTTATGTGATACATGAGATTAGGGGTGTCAGTGTCTATTCCAAATTAAGATTTTCTATGCTTTCTTAATTTTAAGGACAGCCTAAAATGGGCTGAAACTGTATAAAACATTATTTACTAGCAGTATTTATCATTATTATGTCAGTTAATGGGGCATATGAAAGGATAATTGTTTCCATTAGGAGATAAACTAAATAAGCCTAATCGAATGTTACCAGAACAAACTGCGTTACTGAGTGTCAGTTTCAATTCTTCACATGTTCTTTTATTCATGCTTTCGTGACTTGGGGGGTCTCATGCTCCTTTAAATCAGGACTAAAAACACTATAGTTTACTGCAGCGTATCTTAACTTTAACACGTATCTGCTCTACTCTACTGCCCTTACTTTTTAACTACGCAATGTTTGACTTGTGCTTTTTATTATTTTATCTCTTTTCTCATCCTGCTGTATCTTATTTTATCTTATTTATATTTTTATTTCTATGTCCCTGTTTTAATTGACTGTTTTTGCTGTTTTAATGTGTATGTAAAGCACTTTGAATTACCCTGTGTTGAATTGTGCTATACAAATAAACTTGCCTTGCCTTGGAGGAAAGCTGTGCAGCTCACCTGTCCCTTGATCTCATCTCATCCTAGAGGAAACAAGCTTAAGATTCAGATTTGACTTTATTAATCCCACAGTGGGGAAATTTCTTTGTTACAGCCGCAAAGTTTCACACAATTAAGATAAAGATAAAAAAATAAACAATCTAAGAAAAGACATATTAACAATATACAAATATACAATAATAATAATAGTAATAATATACTATATACAACTTAGTGCAAATTTAAGTGGAGAAATGTGCAGAGTGCAGATTTATGCAAAAATGTTCAGGTTGTGTGTCTAATGTCTAATGGCAGCTGGAAAGAATGATTTGCGAAAGCGTTCCTTTTTACACCGTGGGTGTCACAACAACTTGAAAATGTTTCTTTTTTTTTGTTTCAGCTGCCACTCGCATGATTGCCAACGCTCTGAGCAGTGACTCTCCACCCGCCACGCCAGCCCGCCGACCTGACAACCGCCTCTCAGTCACAGTGTCCAACACGCAAGCAAACAAAAGTGGCAAAGCAGGTAGATACCACGCAAAGTGAATTTTCCCCATAAATCCCTTGTTTCCTGTCCCTCTGGAGCCATGAGTCCTGTCTTATTTTTACCTCTGTGTAATCCTCGTGTACCCGCCACTTTGTTTGTCAGTTATAAGTCAGCCAGCTGATGAGGGGAACGGTTTGCCAGCAGTGAAGCGCCGACGAGTGACAGCTGAGATGGAAGGCAAGTACATCATCAACATGCCCAAAGGCTCCACTGATCGCACACGCCGCATCCTGGCCCAGCAGGCCAAGAAAGGTAGGCCTGAACCAGTGGCCTCGGCAACAACCAACACAGCTAATCAATACTAAAGCTTCATGGGCTTCTTTCATACTAAAACTGAATCAGATGACTCCAGGATGATTGATCTTTCATTCATTTCTGTCATCATTTAATCCCTTGTCTTTCCTCATACATTGACTATTCCCTCCGTCAAACCGCATGTTCTCTCTGTCTCACATCTCCTACATTTACCATCAAATCTTTGACTTTGGTTATTTACTTTATGACATGGATTCTCTGGTGGGTTTTTCCTCTGTAAAGAGCTGCAGCACTGTAGACTGCTTGTATTTTATATTTGAATGCACTTATTGTAAGTCGCTTTGGACAAAAGCGTCTGCTAAATGACATGTAATGTAATGTTATATTTACTATTAATCTTTTTTGAATGAAAGAAAAACTCTAAGCTCCATGTCGGACTGACTTCTGAAACCTCACGGCCATTTTCAAATTTCCAAATTGTACAGAAAAGATATTGTAACACTTTATTTTGAAGGTGTCTACATAAGAGTCACACAAGCCTGTCAGAAACATGGCATGACAAATATAATGAGCATTAATGTTACTTCAAAGTGTCATTAATGTTCATGACACATCCCAAGTCATGTTTTCAATTAGTGTTACCATATCTTGTTTGAATCACAAAGGCATGTTCAAAAAATTGCCTAAGTCACATTTTATTTTGACTTAGGCATAATAAATCCGCTTAAGTCACACACTTGACATAGGCCATTATCTTAAAGGGGTAAAATCACATGATCTGATCAACTGAGGATGGAGGAGATTTTACCATAGGTGGCCGGCGTCATGAAGAGATGATTTAGGCAAAAAAAAAAAAAATTTGACAAAAAAAGACTTATGCGATTATTTTAACAGTGATGATATCATAGTACTGAGGAAGCCACTAACTGATTAGGAAATAATCAGAAAATTAATTATACATTTTTAAACATCACTGGTTGGTAAAGAAAGAAAAACTCTTAGCTCCATGTCAGACTGACTTCTGAAACCTCACGGTCATTTTCAAATTTCAAAAATCGTACAGAAAAATTATGAGAACACGATCATTTGTATTTCTGCGCTGCTCGTTAAAAAGGTTGGTTAGATTTTCCAAGATAAAAGCCAGATTTCTCAACATAAATCATGCATGGGCCTACTTCAAAGTCAAGAGAAAATACATAGGGTGCTTACAATCATAAAATAGAGATGTCTAGTATGTTCCACGATCCTCACGAAGCTCGTTTTATTCCTTTAATCTTACATAAATAATTCTAAAAGCTGTGGAACTAAAGATTTGGTAGCATGAATGACGGTGAAAGGTTTTCTGATTTATTTTTTTTCTTTTCAGTCATATTTTGGCAGTTTGCTGAATTAAAGCTGCTACTGTAGCTTGTGCAAATAAATAATTCTTGTGATCTTCAGGTTGAGTGAAAATCTTGTGATCTAGTACAAAACAAAGGCTGGTAACTGTTAAATAAATAACATGTTAAAAAAATATCTGAAATGTTCAAGTACACAGAGACTTTGTTTTACTCTAATCCAAACCTTTTCATACAGAAAAATAATCAAAGTGAAACAAAATGATGACTGCAAACCACACCAGTGTTCACTCTGCTTATTGGTCGGACTGTCTAGATTCTGGACCAGTCCATATTTCTGTGAGAGAGATATAGTCAGGCGGCTTAGCTAAATAAAGGGGACACGCCGGACAAAAGCACCATACTTTTTCCACATACTCTCTATCACCATAAGTTTCAATTTTTGGTAGGAGCCACTTCATCAAGATTGCGGATTGGAGATGGCAGCCATATAAAATCTATGAGAAATGCTATATCTTCCAAGCCACTTAGAGCATCAATCTTGGTGTCAAAATCTACATTTTCTGGGTCAAGGAATCATTTAAAGCTACTGAGAATATCACTAGATGATTATTTGATCAAATATATATGTTCATTTTCACCCAGACTGGTAGGCAACTCGCTTCAAGTGCTGCAGCAGGAATCCTGAGTTGAAAATGTTTGGAATCTATGTTCACGGGAGAGTGCTGATAAGCTGCAATGTACACTGCTCAAAAAAATCAAGGGAATGCTTTCATCTCATGTCAGATCTTGATCAACAAATTATTTACAGTGAGTCATCTAGTGATATTCTCAATAGCTTTAAATAATTCTTTGACTCAGAAAATGTATATTTTGACACCAAGACTGACCTTCTAAGTGGCTTGAAAGATATATTGGTTCTCATAGACTTTATATGGCTGCCATCTCCGATCCCCAATCTTGATGAAGTGGCTCCTACCAAAAATTGAAACCTATGGTGATAGAGAGCATGTGGAAAAATGTTGGTGCTTTTGTCCGTCGTGTCCCCATTCTTCTCAAATCTGGTCCTAAGCCGCCTGACTAATATTGGTACGCAGTTTAACCGTTACTACAACCACACATGCTGCTACAGGTTGTGCTGCATCCCACACTCCTGGCTATAGGAGCCGTTTAGCTCAATATCATGGAGTACACCTGGTAGTTATGTAAGGTCAAGGTCACGATTCAGAGTTGGTTTGGAACTGGACTGAGACTCAAAGCGTCTCAGTTTGGTTATCTTGGTCTGTGCCAGTGGGATCGCTGTGTTCACATCTGCTTTTCTTTCTTCTTTCTTTCTTCTTTTGTTCAGGATCAGGTGGATTATTTGTGCATTGCTAATTAGTTATCAAAACATGAACCAGACCTGTCAGAGTGGAGCCTTTTTTGTTTGGTTGGTAACTTTTCTTCTACTTCTTAAAAAAGGTTTGAAACGCACCTCTGTGTTTGCAAGACTTGGGGCTGAATCGAAGGCAGACACAACAACAAGCAATAACAAGGTGAGGCCTGTCGCTATATCTTATAGGGATAGTTTGGATTTTTTTTTTTTAATGTGGGGTCATACAAGCCTTTTTTCATATTGGCCAAAATACTTTTGCTGCTATCTGCGTCCACAGACTGCAAAAAAAGAAAAGTTGGGTGAACTCAAAATTTCAAGGCAACAAACTTCGCTAACATTTTAAGTTGGACAATTAAACTAAATATTTTAAGTTTTGTTTTTGAGTTTGCTCAACTCTGAATTTCTCTGGCACGATTGTAACGCCGCTATGAATGTTAGATAATGTTGTGACCACAATTTTGAGTTAGCATTGATACGCTAATGGCTACTCTTGTAGCTGTAACAAGTAGCGCCGCTAGCATCAGTTAGCCGCTAGCTTTCGCTAATGACCAAATTTCACAACAAAGAAATAAGAGTTATCAGAACTATTGTCCCTTGTTGTGAACCCCAACTTAAAGATATAAGTAACAACAACTCACCAACTTGTTTTTGAGCAGACAACTGGCTTCCTTTGTTGTGCTAACTTACATTATTGCCCTAAATGTCAATAATTTATATTTCCAAGTTTTACCAAATTAAATCACTGTTTTAGGCCAAAAAATACAAGTTGGCTTTTTTGCAGTGCAGTAGTACATTGCTTAGCTTTATTATCAGTAGTCCTGCCTGCTTCTCCAAACTGGGCATGTACAGACCGCCATCTACTGTCGGTAATACTCCATCTATGAATAAGTAACTCATACAACCCCACATCCAATAGTCCAAACTATCTCTGTAATGGTTTCTGTTGCATGAGGATGATGCATGATGATGTCCAGTGCTCACAGTGTTCGTGTCCGACAGCCCACCGGTGTGTTCAGTCGTCTCGGCGGAGGGAATGAAGACGATGGCGGGCTGAGGCCGATCAAAATGTCTGCAACCATGGACGTAGAAGACGAGGATGACAGTGACGGAGAAGGCTCCGTCCTCCAGTACGCCGGCGTCCTCAAGAGACCTGCCCCCTCCCAGAAGAAAGAGCCGGCCACAAAACCAGCCCCGACTACCCTGCGGCGCCTAGGAGGAAAATTCAAACTACCTCCCTCTGACACTCCCTCCTCCTCCTCCTCCTCCTCCTCGGCCCCCAATGGCCTCCCCCCTGCCAAGGTTAGTGTGCTCCAGAGACTGGGCAAGCCCCACGGCACACATCAGAGCACCGCTTTGTCACCCATTCCTGCTGACACGCAGGACAACAGGGTGACCAGCACCAAGCCCAAAGCCAAGGAGGGCCTGGCCATAGCCAGCCCCAAGGTCAGCAGCAGCACCGGGGCAGCTGGGGGGGCAGGAGGGGCAGGAGGGGCAGGAGGGGCAGGAGAGGCTTTTGGTGCCCAGATGGACGTGAGGGCTATTAGTGTTTTTAAAAGACTGGGCAGCAAGAGAACCTAACCCACAAATACTCCTTAAAAAGGATTATTCAGACTCTTTCTTTAACTCCTTTATAGAATTTGTATCTCCACCTTTTTGCATTTTTCCTGGCGACTTGTAGGATTGCAGATTGGAGCGATTTCTTTTACTCTTCTGCCTCAGTGTATGGATGGTTTTAATGCTGCTTTGTGGCTTTTAGTATTGCGCTTTAGATTAAAAAAAAAAAAAAAAGAAGAAAAAAAGGTTAATTCTTTCACTTTTGTCATGCTGCCATTGGAAAACCACCTTTTAGTGTCCAAGCTTCTCTCTGTATTATTTTGCCCAAGCAGGAAGCTTTTTATCAACCATAGCTGCCATTTATTATTTTTTTCAAACTATATATATTTAACGATATTTGTGAGCTTAAGGCATGAGCATGAAGTCAACCAAGCTGCCATAATGGTGGTTTTAATTTTACACCATAACTCCACATATAAGGATGCTGCTGCCGCCTGAACCTCCCTTTCTCTAAAGTCCTCCTGAATGAACAGTCGAGTAAATATTCCTCCGAGGTGAATTTTGTGGTCATTTTTGTTGATATTATCCACCTGAAGATGTAAGAGGTACAGAGAGATGTTTTTTCACACCTCAGGCAAGTTTATTCTTAATTTTAAAAACAACAGGCGGACGAAAGGCTAGCCATGAGGCGATGGATGAATCTTTCTTCTTGTTACCATCACCACATTACAATTACCTCCTCTATTATGTTTGGAAAGTGTGAAAAGTGTTGATGAAAGGCTTCTTTAGCTTCAGCCCAGGAAAGTAAATTCGAGCAGTGACACCGAACGACCTCTGTGAACACTTGAATTAAGAAAAGAAGCACCGCACCTCCTTTTCTTCTTCTTCTGCGCTTTGTGGAGTAGAAGTTCTCACCTCTGAACTAAAGACGCCCATGTCAACCTTTCTACCATAGTACTGAACGTTTTCTATTACCACCTACTTGAAGGCCGGGTCAGTAGAATATTGTTTATTTTGAAATGCAATGTATAGATTTGTTAGACTTGGTTTCACACAGCACAGAACCAGTTCTGCTGCATATTTTTCTATGTGGACATTCTTGTATCATGTATCCATGTAAAGAAACTCAGAGATGCCACCAGGCCTGTTGTTGGGGCCACAGTCGCTCTCAGTAGGTAGTTCACCTTTACCCAGTGGGCCATTAACACCTGTGTACTATTTTGGTCTTTTATTCACACCAGGACTTTGTTACACTGTAAATATTTGAAATGTTTAAATTCACGTTAATGAATTTTTATTGTTTTAAAAAAACAAGTAGGACGAGACACAACATGAACTGTCATGTTTTTTTAAAAGATATTAAGTGGAAGAAAATTTCTGAATTTGGACAAAGTCTGCTTGGAAAATAAAAGAAAAAAGGGTCCACACATCTTTACTCTTTTTATTGTGTTCAATATCTTTATTGAGTTTTTCATATAACAAAAACAACAAATAAAATAAAGATAAATACAAATATAAAGCAATCGGCTGGAGAAACATGAGTGGAAGGTTATGTCATGTATTTAAAAAAATAAAGCTGTACATTTTCTGCTCCTTCGCATATATACAGCATGTCATTATGAGTAGCAAAATATACATTACACAAACTACCACAGACAGCCACAAAAACAAACAGCTGTCTTAGACAAAAACAATAAGAACAGTAGGGGGTAAGCCATATCATACATAAATTAACAAAAGAGAGATCATATATGATACATAGAGATAAGTGGGGGGATTATTTGAAATGTTTAAATTCATGTTAATGAATTTTTATTGTTTTAAAAAAAACAAGTAGGACGAGACACACCATGAACTGTCACGATTTTTTAAAAGATATTAAGTAGTAGAAAATTTCTGAATTTGGACAAAGTCTGCTTGGAAAATAAAAGAAAAAAAGGGTCCACACATCTTTACTCTTTTTATTGTTTCTCACTCTACAGTGCATGTCATTGTCACATATTGTTCTCTTTTAAGTATCAACATGACGGCAAAGTCAATATTTATATTCCCTGGAAACATTCAGCTGATGGTTTATCAATAAACCTGTTAAACTCCTCACAATGACTTTGCTGCTGCATAATGTCGGCTGAACTGTCGGTAGTGTGATGCTAATTACGTTTTATCGGGGGGGATTCCTCTTTACTCTGGACTGATGCAGCAAGGAACACACATTTGGGATCCATGGACCACAGGGGTTGTATGATATGATGTCAATGTCGTTTAAGAATTATTTTTGTTAGAGATGAGTGGATTGGGAGAGATTGTCCAGTGTGGGTCTGTTTAATTTGTTTGTGCTGAATATTTGCATGTTTCCAACAGGGACAAATAAAGGGACATTTAGGAATTGGGGTTGTATTGAGCTACTTATCCAGAATCAGTATATAACCTACAGCTATAACTTCCAGGATCAGAAAATGTTTTAATCTTTTTGGCATTGCTATCCCTGCCACATGCATCAGTAATTGGTGCAATTTTAAAAGTCACATGCACACTGAAGCACTCAAACCATGACAGCTTTGGGAGAATGGCTTTAGTCAGTGCTGTGTTTTACTGCATAACACCTGCATATACACTACCGGTCAAAAGTTTTAGAACACCCAAGTTTTTCCAGTTTTTTATTGAAATTCAAGCAGTTCAAGTCAACTGAACAGCTTGAAAGGGTCCAAAGGTAAGTGGTGAACTGCCAGAGGTAAATAAAAAAAGGTAAGCTTAACCAAAACTGAAAGATAATGTACATTTCAGAATTATACAAGTACCGGTAGGCCTTTTTCAGGGAACAAGAAATGGGTTAACAACTTAACTCTGTGGGGTCTTGTCCATTTTTGAATTCTTTTCATGTCTTTGTAAGTCATTTTGTGTCTTTTATTTAGTCATTTTGTGTCTTTTGGTGTCTTTTTGGTCATTTTGTGTCTTTTTTTAGTCCTTTAGTCCAACATAAAATGTGATTTTGAATCTTTTTTTTTACTTTCAAAACACTATCATGCTCGATGAAGAATTTTAAATGTTGCAAATGTGCATTAATTTCAGAGTACACTGAGACATTAAACTGCATCATTTTCAATTGAATTCTGGAAAAGTTGGCGTGTTCTAAAACTTTTGACCAGTAGTGTATATTGTGTTCTGCTGTAGACCGATTCCTTATTCATAAATGTTCATCTGTATGCTTGTTGTAGTGGAAATTATTACAGTTCAATCAGGAGAAGATGATACAGCGTGGGTCCCCGAACAAAGACGAACAAAGGAGCAAATATATAGATGAAACCACAGCTGTTAGTATGAGTCACAGAGGAGAACCTGCTTGTTCTGAGTTCACCTCATGTGAGGCTTTTTCACTGCAGGAACCAGATGAATCACACCTTGGAGATGCAAGGAAACAAGGTAACAACCTGGAAAGATCACACAAGTTAACAGACAATATCTACAGAGAGGTTGGCTGGTTTTGTTTTGTTTTTGTTTTATGTTTTATTAAAGGATCCCCATTAGCTTGTGCCGTGGCAGTTGGCTAGTCTTCCTGGGGTCTAAACATTCCAACCAGTAATACTCAACAGTCCTACAACAACTTTAACAGTAAAAATACGTTCCAAAATACATTAGAAAAGTGCAGCACAAAAGTTCATTACAAAATGCAGCACAAATTTAAAAGACAGTTTGTAGAATCAAACCATTGAATTATAGCCATTTGGATTAAATGTTTAGGAATAATTGGCCAAATGCATTTGATCAGAAAACAAATAAAATACAAAAAAAAAAAAAAAAAAACAATACAGCTTTAACCAGTATCATTGATTGTAATCCTGGACATCATGAATCCAGGCAAACATCGCTTCTATAAAGAGTACACAGCAAAATCTGTAGTGTTGTTTTTTGAGTGTTAATCATTTTGAGTATGTGAGTGTTGATTTTGGAGTTGTTTTAACACTTGTAGTGATCAAAAAGCTCTGCCAGCGTTGTTACATGTTAACACCTGAGTTAGATTCACTTCAGTTGGAGCTGATTTTCAGATTTTGTGACTTGTATGTTCGGCTAAAGACAGAATGCACTTTTAATGTATCGTAAAACAAAACAACAAATGTTAATTATCACATTAGTGAAAGGAAATAACATGATTTTAGTGTTGAAAAAACACTTTAATGTGTCATAAAATAACACGATGAATGTTAAAAATGAATATTTGACACCCTTGGTGGTGTTTTATGACACCACATAAGTGCACTTTTAACTCGAAATTGTGTTATTCCTTTTCACTTGAGTGTTCAACACTATTAAATAGTTAAAATATTAACACTTTTCATAGTGTAATTGTAACTCAGAATCCGTGAGAACTATATAAACTCAAAAAAAGTGTTAAATTTAACACTCTGTGAGTTGAATTTAACACTCCCGATTTTGCTGTGTAGCGTCCTTTCAACCAAAATAAACAAAAACATTTTTAAATGTCCCACACACAAAATATAATAAGCCCAACACCTAACATTAACCACTGACAAAGTACATCTTTAATTTCTTTTCTGGTGGGCTGCAGGTTAGCCACACATCACATCCACAATAAGTGTAATTGAGATAATTTCCCCTTGAGGTCGCTCTCTCCCTCTTCTTCCTCCTCTTCCTCTGCTCCCTGCACCTCCTGCTGCGCGGCTCCATCTCCTTGAAAACCTTATCAGCTGAAGTCATCAGGCGCTCCTGTTTGGCCATAATCTAATATTTACACACGGATGTAAATTATAATAAAAAGCTGCATTCGCATGTTTCCTCTTGATTTTTTTCTTTGTTTTATAATTACCATGAAGATAGGCCTTTTTTTAAACAATGGGAGTGACGTAATGTGCAGTAGGCTATATTTTATAAGGTTTTAATCATTTAAATATAATAAAAATGGGAGGACTGTCACTGTGAATGGTGTCAATAGGGCGCAGCCTTTGACAAATGGTGCAATAAATATGCAAATAAGCTGTCATTTATGCACAGATATAAGTTAACTTTATGATTCATACACCAGTTTACCAAAGTGCGGTGTCTTTGTGAGAAATGTCTTCGTGTCTGAATATTTCTGCACGTTTTTTCGGTTTTTCTGGACTGCAGCAACGCCTCACGACTCTTTCTTTTTTTTTTTTTTTTTTAACCCACAATGCTGTGCGGCAGGGGTTGTCGTGTGTGCGCTGTTTGTGGTGCTGAAGCTGCGTGTGCCTCGGAGGCTGCTACCATAGAAATCCACTGAGCATCCTTCCGCCAGAGGACCAGAGGAGGAAACCGTGTTTTTCTCTCCATAGGTTGGGAAGAGTCAGGATGTTTCTGCCGGTCTCAGCCTTATGCATCGCTTTATAACCGCAAATACCCTTTAAATCTGTTTTACATTTAATCTTAAAGCACAAAGCAACAAAGCGAGACGTCTCCGGAGCCGTTTTCTTGCCTATTTTTCCGAGGCTCGTCGTCCGCCCGGTGCTGCCGCCTCTGCCGCTCCGTCCCGCCGCCTCTGCCGCTCCGTCCCGCCGCCTCTGCCGCTCCGTCCCGCATCCTTTATGCACAGCACGCTGCTCCGGTCCTCCCCAACTAAACACACCTTCGTGTCCGAGCACCATGGCCCGCTCCCGGCGCTCTCACTGAGAGACATGGAAGCCAAACAGCACCCGATAAAAAGCCTCAAAAGCTACCCGGAAACCGGCGGCCGGAGCCTGGCAGCGGCCGCCGGAGGAGACGGAGGAGGAGGCGGCGGGTGTCGAGCCGGATCCGCTGAGATGGAGATGGAGGCGAAGATCCAGAAAGCCATCGACTTCAAAGCGGAGGGTCACCGCTGCTACAAGGAGAAGAAATTTCGGGAGGCGATCGGTAAATACCACCGGGCGCTGCTGCAACTCAAAGGGGTCCATGTGGTCGACGGGACGACCGGATCCGAGGTCAACCTGCTGAACCAGCCCGCCGCCAAGCTGACCGAGGAGCAGCGGAGAGCCGTGGAGAGCACCGAGATTGAGTGCTACGACAGCCTGACAGGTGAGCAGCACCGGTACACCCCCGCACACTAACACCCAGACCAGATCTGTGTAGTCCTGAAGGACTGCTGACACCATTGTTCGTTCCGGTTCACCGGGTCCACACCAGCTCGTGGGCTGTGGTTATTTCTGCAGGTGCCGGGTTTGTGCAGAGGCAGGTGAAATCCAGGAATAGATCATATTATTGTGTCTTGCTGCTGATTCAGTGGAGACTATAAAGGCATGTGTAGGCCTACACTGTCTGACAAAATGAGTGAATTATTTAGCCAAGTGACACAATTAAATTAACACATCCTGTTATTGCCTATTTCAGGCTCTTACACAGCCTTTCAGATTATTTTTGTGCCATTTATTTACAGCACATTCCTGCTCTCCATCGGTAGTTTCCTCATTATTTCAATTGAAAAATGCAATACAAACAGACAGTAAATACATAAAGCACAGGGCCAAAAAAAACCTCATGTTGCAGAAAAATGCATGCATGTTTTCATTATGTATGCATGAGACCATGCTGTTGTGTTGTAACATCAACATTTCACAAGAGGGTCTGAGGTGAGAAGAGGTCCCTCAGCCATCCAGGCGGTGATGTAATGGCACCACTTTGCAGTGACTTTACTACAGGGTTAATTGAGCTGCTGTAGCACAGGAAAGATTAACTCATTACTGTCCGATCACTGGAGTATTTCTTTATGACATCAAGAGGCTATTGGGAGCTTCGTGGCAGACTCTGGCTCTCTGAGGGGCAAAAATATAAGATGGGCACCAGCTCGTATAATGTCTTCTCAGATTTTAGGCCACCCTAGAGAGCATTTTATTGCGTTTTATCTCCTACAGGGGCATCCAATAGGGCACTTTTGGTGCCATGTTTTTCAAACGTCATTGCACAGCAGGCAGGTGTTGGATTAAGTGGCGTCTTCCCAAGTGTGTCCAAGAATTCTGTTTGTCTGTTTTGGGTTACTGAAGATGCATGATGAACTTGTGAAGGGCTCATTCTAAGCTCACCAAAACAAAATGCTTCTTAGGTTCAAACACTAATGAAGATATTATTATTGTGAATATTATATTCCATTTCTGCCACTACATCCCCCTAAATTAAAGGTGCCAATGTGACTTGTTAGAGCCATTTTGTATATTGTGGAAAAGCTGATAAATAATTCAGATTAGTAGTTCATAGTTCATAGTTCTTTATTAAGGTTGTAAGAATGCCTATTGGTTCATAGTAATTGCACTCTTCTTATTGGCTGAGACGTGTGTAACGTCATAATTGCTTACTTTGCTTTAATTAGGATTATGGAGACGAGGAGAGCACACTAGTTTTTGACCGTGCTCATAATTATTATTATTTTTTGGATTGCTGCAGTTTGTTGTTTGTAATGCTCAAACGAAAGGTTTTCAATAAACCATAAGAAAGAAACTGTGGGATTTTTTCGGCTTAAGACACGCGTCAACTACATCCTCACGCTCCATAATTGAAATGTGCATTTCAAGTAAAACTAGACGAAGCCACACTAACATGATCCATGAGAGGGCTGTTGTGGCTGCAGGGTTTTTTTTTTTTTACAACCAAGCAGGAGAACACCTGAACACCTGAACAACAAATCAACTGAGTGCTTGATTAGAGTGAAAACCTGCAGCCACAACAGCCCTACATGGATCTGTTAGACAGCCCTGCCCTTAAAGCTTTTTTTAAGATTTCCTTCATTTTGTGCCGTTACATTATAAATGTTTTTAAAAGAGATTTGTGGTCGGTAAAAATGACTCAGTTTTTTCCAAAAGAAGGAGGGGGTCGTACCTTTGGTTTGTGTAGCACCTGGCTGATAACCTGTGTAAGGTAAGCTAGCATGTATGTTGTTTCAGTGTATTTAGCACTCCTGTCGTCTGAAGAAATACTATGGCCAAACTATAGAAGTGTGTATTGCAGTGTATGGGCTGAAGCCGGCTTGAATTGAATAAATTGCTCACCTGTAGCATCCTGTTATGACAAGTGCAAAAAATGTAAATGTTGTTGTTTTGCTCCTCCAGCGTGTTCACAACATGTTTTTGTTGTATCGATGCTTTTGGGAACGTCAGTTAGAGAGTAAAAACATCATTCAGCCGGGGATGATGCAAAGATGAAAGATCTTTTAATGTTTTCTCTTGAATGAACAACAGAGAACAACAAAGATAAAGAGGAAAAACAGCAAAAAAAAAAAACCTCACTAGAGAAACTGGAACTATGCATTGTTTGGCATTTCAGCTTGAAAAATGATTGATTAACAGCTTGTGTGTGAAATATACTGAACTTACAATTATACTTTACTGAAAAACTATTCCCTTTGCAGCCAGAATCAAACATAATTTACCCAACAGATTAAATATTTAATATTATTTCCATATTAGTTATAAAAATTATAAATACATGATGCTACTTTTCCTGTTTTGGGTTGTATAATCTTGCAGAACCATCAACAAAACAAATCCTAGAGAACACAACACAGAGTAAACAGAATGATGAAGCTAAACTAAATCAAATAGATATAATAATACCTCTGATTGATCATATTTTATTTACAGTATATGACAATGAGCCTCTATACTCAACATTTCATGTTATTGCATTATTAAAAGAAAAGAATAGTCAATCTTCCGTCACATACTGTTTATCACCATCAAGTCGAGTTTTAACATTTTGGAAAGTATTCAGAAAGAACTATGCCTTATAATTGTTGTAAAATTAATTTAGACATCAAGATAGTGTATAAGGATTTACTGTGTCAAGAAATACAAACAATACTGTGACGTAAAAAACTATAATTATGAATATATTGCTATACACTGTAAAAATGTTTGTAGAAATAACAGTAAAACACTGTCAAATACATCAGAAATAGGGCGTAAAATGAAAAATTGTATATCACTGTATTAGACACTTTTAATTACTGTAAATCAAAGAATAGCACAATAAACTGGAAGAAACACACAGTTTTGCTGTAAAAATATAACATTTTCATGCAAAATTTATGGAGAAATACCATGATGTGTGAATGAATGACACAATTACCTTAAAAATAACAGGATTATTCAGTCTAAATTACAGTGTTTGCTGATATTTACATTTAAATTTACAGTAGAAAACCCACTCACTGTAATTTTACGGTGGAGTTCTGGCAACCACAGCTGCCAGTATTTTACCGTAAATTAAACAGATTATTTTTTACAGTGTAGTTCGGCTGTAAAAAAGCTCATTATGGACACATATGTGCTCAGTATGACGAGTGAGCAGCAGATCATAATTTATATCGACATCCAGGAGTGAGATGATGATGATAGCTTTATATTATATCACATAAACGACGTCATTACCCATGTGAATATTGTGATTTTGTGTCCTGACGGAGGCCGGGCCGATAGTGTGTCTCGCTGTGTTCAGGTGCTGCCATGATGCACTGAAGGTCGCCTTGTTCTGTGCTGCGTTCAGGGCCCTGTCTGGAGCCTGTGGGGAGGGCACTGTGGCGTGAAGGAAAGGAAGGGGGGAGGGAAGGAGAAGAGGAGGCAGGGAAAGTGAAATAAGGGAGCAAAAAAGGAAAATTTTGGTAAAGAACAGGAAGGAAGAAGCAGAAGAGATGGTGGAAAGGAAATCAGCTGGAATGGTGTGAAAGAGGAATAGTAGAGAGCAGTGGAGGAGAGGGGGAGGGGGGGAGGGGCCATAATTACCATGGCAACCATCCCCCGCCTTTTCCCCTGTTGTATTAATATGACTCGTACCCCCCCCCCCCCCCCCCCCCCCACACACACACACACACACACACACTGCTGCTTCACACATGAGAGTAAGCAGATGCGCACACATAAAGAAACCTCATCTTCACTCTGATTAAAGTGTTTATATG
This sequence comes from Centropristis striata, assembly GCF_030273125.1. Classification (NCBI taxonomy): domain Eukaryota; kingdom Metazoa; phylum Chordata; class Actinopteri; order Perciformes; family Serranidae; genus Centropristis; species Centropristis striata. Next base: position 41,417,669 of record NC_081520.1, on the reverse strand, counting down.
GCTGCTTTATAAAATATTTGCACTCCTATTCCTGCTGAAGACGTCTGCTCCACCACATGTTCTACCTTGAACCCCCATAAACTATATTTATACTATATAATATATATATATATACTAAAACCTCTCTGTCACGTTGTGGTTTAACACATGTCACTTTCCGCACATCCAATGAAAACACCTAAACCAACAACACTGCAAAAACAGCCAACTTGTATTTTTTGGCCTAAAACAGTGATTTAAGTTGGTAAAACTTGGAAATATAAATTATTGACATTTAGGGCAATAATGTAAGTTAGCACAACAAAGGAAGCCAGTTGTCTGCTCAAAAACAAGTTTGTGAGTTGTTGTTACTTATATCTTTAAGTTGGGGTTCACAACAAGGGACAATAGTTCTGATAACTCTTATTTCTTTGTTGGGAAATTCGGTCATTAGCGAAAGCTAGCGGCTAACTGATGCTAGCCGCACTGCTTGTTACAGCTATAAGAGTAGCCATTAGCGTATCAATGCTAACTCAAAATTGTGGTCACAACATTAGCTGACATTTCATAGCGGCGTTACAATCGTGCCAGAAAAATTCAGAGTTGAGCAAACTCAAAAACAAAACTTAAAATATTTAGTTTAATTGTCCAACTTAAAATTTTATCGAAGTTTGTTGGATTGAAATTTTGAGTTCACCCAACTTTTCTTTTTTTGCAGTGTGTGGCTGCTTTATAAAATATTTGCACTCCTCTTGCCTATTTCTTTCCTCTGAAGATGGAAATCTTTAACAAGAACTGCTCATATATATTATCATTTTGAAATGAATAAGTGAGCGGTACCTTCCTCCCCCTCTTGATTGGGTTAAGTTTAAAATTGTGAAGGTTGTTTGTATTGTATTGGGTTGTATATAACACTGGGATAGTTTCTATATTGTATAGACAATTTGATATTTATATAGGTGGGAATAAATAAGTGTTTACTTCTTAGTCCTTTGCGAACATCGTTGCAGTAATTTGTTAGGCCTGTTTGCTTTTATCTGTTCGAAAAATAAAAACACTTAATGTATTTCCCAAAACAACTGGACACTGTTGTTTTTAGCAAACTTTACTTAAAAGTGCATTCATTGGGGACTTTTTTGAGTTATGGATTAAAACATATTTGGTTCTCTAGTGTGTATTTAAGGAGCGGAGCTAAATGTAACTGAGCTGTGTTGCTAATTGATGTGTTTTAATAGTTTTTGTACAGCTCTGTTGTGAAACATAGAATAAAAATAGAATACATGTTGTTAGACATTTAGTCTTTACTTACACAGCCAATACTTGTGAGTAGAATTAATTTATTACTGTTTTATTATTTTTTTATGACATTTGTTGACAATTAGAGAAATAAAAACCTTTCAGCCTTACCTTTTAATAATCCACATTATATTGCAATACTTCACATTCGGCTGAATTCAGTCTCATCCCTTTAATTGAGATTTTTTGGTTCACAGCTCTCATGTCTGAATGAATTATGACAAATAATGTTACCCAAGTCTGACAGCTCGTTCCTTCTTGCTTGAAATATAATTTGAAGAGTATTTTTCTCTTCTTTATTAAATTATTAAACCAAACATTTGACTCACTGGGACTAACATGGCTGTTTTGAAAAATAGTTTACACAATATGTTTTTTTTTTTTTTTTAAAGTAGCTTCCAGTGCACAATCTAGTTACAAATGGTCTATTTTCATCCCAGCTCAAAAAATGTCAATATCTGTTATCATATCGGTGATCAATTAATTTTCTCCCTCTAAATTCAGTATCAGCATCTGCCTCAAAAGTCTCACATCAGTCAGGCTCTACTTACATCATAATGTTTTTTTAATTCCTCCCACCCAACTCAGAATATCTTTGCCTAATTATACTTCTTTCAAGTAAGTATTTCCTCAAGGATGTGAGAAAGTGCTTTAGATCGTATATACATGTTTACTTTCAGGCAATCGTGGTTCCTGGAAATAAAAGAAACGTCTGTTAGTTCAGTAACAGAGAACAAAAACATTTCATAACATCCTTGGCACCGGCTGAAATGAAGCAGTGAGTCATCAGGTGCGTAGTAAATCCCGCTGCAGGTGTTTGTTGTGCAGCTCCACCTGGTTACCCAGAGTTCTGCTGGGCAGGCGATGGTCGCCGTGGTTATGGGTGAGAAGCTGCCCTGTGATTGGTCGACTGTCTTTGGCTCTGACGCATGATAGGAGAGCAACACGCAGTCACACATGTGAGAGGGACTGTGTGTGTGTGTGTGTGTGTGTGTGTGTGTGTGTGTGAGTGTGTGTGAGTGCCCCTGCTGTGGCCCCTGTGTCAAATTAATAATAAAATGATACATTTATAACGATGAACGACGGAACAATTCTTACCTATTTTTTGTTCAAACAATATCTCATTGTACACAAAATGATCCCATAATGTATACATTGTATAATAGTTTAATTGTGCAATAAAAGCTAAATATAAAGATCATTCTCACTGTACTGCACTTTCAAAATAAAAAAAAAGTAATTGTGCACAAAAATGAGAAATGTCATTGTCGTACAAAAATAACTGTTAATGTTGGTGAGTCTCATTGTTTCAATCAATGTAGTTCTTCCAAATATGAGACTTTTAGCTAAAATAAAGGTTTTTGAATGCTTAAATATCATTTTTGACGATTTTTAATGTGCCCCTCTGATTAAACACTGGCCCCTCCCAAGGTTATAATAGTTTTGGATTTTTCATTAGTTTTAGTTTTAATTTCGTTGTGAATTTTTGTTTTCAAATTCAGTTAGTTTTAGTTAGTTTTAAGAGTGAGTTTGCTAGTTTTAGTTTAGTTTTTATTTTTTGAAAACGCTTAGTTTTAGTTTAGTTTTTATTAGTTTTAGTGTTAGTTTTATAAGGTTATAATAAGGTTATTAACTCTTACAGTTCTGGGTGTTTTGTATTTTGGTTCTAGTGTAAACATCCCAGTCTCAGTAAACATATTCACCATGTGTTGCATGTTGAAATAGAAAAACTGAATTATGTATGAAAAAAATAGACAAAGACGAAAACTAAGGACATTTTCACTATAATTTTAGTTAGTTTTAGTTAGTTTTGTAACCACAAAATACAGTTTCAGTTAGTTATTGTTTTTAAAAAAAACTCTTGTTTTTATTTTTATTTCAGTTAACAAAAAAAATGTTTTTTCAATTTTAGTTTTTGTTATTTTGTTAGTTTTCGTTAACTATAATAACCTTGGCCCCCACAGTAAAACTGGTCTAGAACCGCCACTGGTTCACAGGCCTGAAGAACAGCATCTGGCTGAGGGGATGTGGTGTGTGTGTGTGTGTGTGTGTGTGTGTGTGTGTGTGTGTGTGTGTGTGTGTGTGTGTGTGTGTTTTCATGAGTGTGTGTGTGTGTGGTAAGTGTTGCGTTCAGTGCTGCTTGTCCTGCCGTTCTTCCTGTAGCTGTTGCTGACATTGCTGATTTAGTTTAGTGGAGTGTGTTAGACTGAGTGTTTTCTTGTCTTCTTGACTTTGTCGAGCTGAAGGGAAGACATTTCTGTTCCAAACTCTGAGGTACTTTACTTCTACTTTACTTCAAAATTTCAACTTTGTACAACTTTACACTTATTCCCCCCAATATTTCCGTATACAGGTGCATCTCGTTAAATTAGAATATCATAGAAAAGTTTATTTATCAAATCAAAATTCAAATCAAAATAACTTTATTCATCCCCAAGGGGAAATTCAGTAATTCAATTCAAAAACACATTATATTGATCCATTACACAGAGAATTAAACATTTCATGTCTTAATTTATTTAATTTCTTCGATTATGATCGATGATTATGGCTTTACATATAATGAAGACCTAAAATTCTATGTCTCAAAAAAAATGTAATTGTAAAAAAAAATACCAATTAAAAAAAACCTATGTTTATTATGGAAATGTTGGCCTCTGAAAAGTATGTCCAACTATATGACTCAATACTTATTTGACTTGAACTACGGGAAATGGACTTTTCCATGATATTCCATGGTGAATTTGTGTCTTTTTTGGTCATTTTGGAGCTTTTTTTGGTCATTTTGGAGCTTTTTTTTTGTCATTTTGGAGCTTTTTTGGTCAACTTGTGTCTTTTTGTGGTCATTTTTTGTCATTTTGTGGTCATTTTGAGTCCTTTTTTGCTTAATTTTATGTAATTTTTTGGTCATTTTGTGTCTTTTTTGATCATTTTGAGTCATTTTGTGGTCAATTTGATTATTTTTTGGGTCATTTTGTGTCTTTTTTGACAAATCCCAAAGTATCAAGTTGTTACTTTCCAAGGAGTCTCTGGCTTGAAGCTGACTGTTACACACCCAGGAGGTCAGAATGGACCTTTAGGACTCAGATTAAAAGGAACAATAAAATATAAAGTGAGCGGGGGTCGCGGACAGCATGCTTGTTAAATTGGGGGTCGCGACTCAAAAAGGTTGAGAACTACTGCTTTAAGGAATACTGGCTCTGGGTTCTTATGGGTTAAAGAGAAGAAAAACAGAAAAATAAGTCTCAGCACAGACAGCATGTTACCCGATTCTGTCAAACAGGAAAACGATGGATGATGAATGTCCCATTTGCTGGCCTTGTTAAGGAGACACCCTGGGTCTGAATGTCCCTGTAGGGCTGTCTCTAAATGGGTTACACCGCCACCAACGACTGTCTGTCGCAGGTCACATGGAGCAACATGTTGGCCAGAGGCAGAGTCAGCCATCCGCCCACCAACACACTGGGAGGAACATACAGGAACCACACATCACACTGCAGTTTGTTTGCTCATTTCCCTGATATCGATCATGAAGAAGCTCTTTACAGTGTGTACTGTAAGTCAGCTATTCTCAACCTTGGGGTCGCAAGATGATTTCTGGGGGTCGCCAAATCATTTTGGAAGTCAGCTCTGTCTCCACTGTGTTAAAGTGTTCATGTGCTTTAGTCTTTTTGGTCACTTAATGTCTTTTTTTGGTCATTTTGTGTGTTTTTTTTGTCATTTTGTGTCTTTTTTGGTCATTTTGTGGTCATTTAGTGTCTTTTTTTGGTCATTTTGTGGTCATTTTTGGTCTTTTTTTGGTCATTTTGTGTCTTTTCGGTCATTTTGTGGTCATGTAGTGTCTTTTTTTTGGTCATTTAGTGTCTTTTTTTGGTCATTTTGTGTCTTTTTGGTCATTTTGTGGTCATTTTGTGTCTTTTTTGGTCATTTTGTGTCTTTTTTTGGTCATTTTGTGTCTTTTCTGTCATTTTGTGGTCATTTTGTGTCTTTTTTTTTGGTCATTTTGTGTCTTTTTTGGTCATTTTGTGGTCATTTAGTGTCTTTTTTTGGTCATTTTGTGTCTTTTCGGTCATTTTGTGTCTTTTTTGGTCATATTGTGGTCATTTAGTGTCTTTTTTTGGTCATTTGGATTTTGTTTTGTTGTCTTTGTTTTTTTGTAACCGAAATAAAGCATTCATTTAGCAGCAGCCTGTTTTTAAATAAAACAGCACACACACAGACTTCTATCAGCTAGTTTAGAAACTGTAAGTTTAATGTGCTCACATGTAAATGAAAAAGTGCCGAGAGATTAAAACAGGGAGCAGGATGATGTGATCACTGACTCTTCGTTAACTCCTGCTTGCTCTGATCTCTCCCTTTGTTCCTCCTGACTGGCTCAATCTGTGAGTGAGTCATAAGTCACAGCCTGAGGAGGCGCAGCAGGAGGGCAAGACTGAAACTGTTTGTTTTCGTAACACCAGCCAGCTTTTTGTTCAGCTGCTGCGCCTCTGCTCTTCCATCCGCTTGTTATATTCTAAAAAACTGTTAAACTACTGAAAACACAATTATTTTCTGCAGCGAAACAAGTGTGCATTTAAAAATAAGAAGATTTTCTGGTTCATAATGCTCTTTTGTATTTATTGGCAAAAGCAACTCTGGGTTGGATAATTTAACCTGAATAAGACATTTACTGAACCACCAGTAAATAAAACCTGATCCACATTAGTGTTTGTAGAGCCACACTGCTGTTTAGTTTATAACATGCCTCCTTATCTACAGTAAACTCCAAAATCAGTTATAATTTCCTATTTATAAGGAAATTAAATAGAACCACGTGGATTTCTTCCAGCTAATCAGCAAAGATCAGGCTACGTCACAGACAGTGACACCATGACATCTGACCAATCAGTATGATCATAATAGAATAATATTAACTTTATTGACCTGGACCTCCAATGTAAAAGTTAAAATTAAAAAAGAAAATCTGCAAGAAACAGTCGTACAGAGTTATTCTTCAGTGACTTGCACGAGGAGAACTTGACTATGACGGCATATTAGAGGTTATATTTCGAGAAAAAAGTTGCAAATTTACTAGATTAAAGTGGCAAATCTACAAGAAAAAAAGTCGCAGATTTACGAGCTTTAAAGTGGCAAATCTGCGTGAAAAAAGTCGCAGATTTATGAGAAAAAAGTGGAAAAAAGCAACTTTTTTCTTGCAGATTCACCACTTTAAACCTCATAAATCTGCACATTTTTTTTCTCGTAGATTTGCCACTTTAATCTTGTAAACTCCAATATTCTTTAGGGTTGAAATTTGGAATTTGCAAGTATTATAATGAGTGCTCTGTTAAGGGTTAATGTGGCACTAGCACAAAGTGACATCCGACTGAGCAATCAAAAATGATTTGGCGACCCCCAGAAATCATCTCGCGACCCCAATTGGGGTCCCGACCCCAAGGTTGAGAATAGCTGCTTTACTGAATGAGTGTGAACCATGGACTCACCCAGAGGTTTCTGAAGAGCTGTTGTGAAGCTAACAAATACAGAAATGGAGAAAGAGGCGGGGCTGAGGCAGGCCAAATTAAGTCATGTGACTTGTGAGGATCCCCATATTTAATTGCCCTTAATCATGCATAAAGTGTTATTACATATGTATAAAAATCTACACTAAGTTCAGTTTAACTGGAAAGAGAAATCCACTATAGAGACCAAAACCATTTTTTTCTGCTGTCAAGGGGAATGACTTGCTTTTATTGACAACCTTAAGTGTCCATTCCAGTAATTGCAGTTTTTTTTCTTGCCACTTTGTTTGACCCCATTTTCACCTTGCATTAAAAAAGGTGTAAATGAGACTTATCTCTGCTTTCCTTCTTTTGAACCACATTCACTCACCTTTATCGTGTTAAAAACTCTGTTTCTGACGTTTCCTGAAAACACATTTAGTCTCTCTCTCTCTTTTCTTCTCTTAATCTCCTTTCTGTAGCCTACATTTTCTCCTCTTACATCTTCGGATCTTGTGTTAAAAGACGCAGTGGTGGAAGAAGTAAAAGTACTAAAACCGTGCTGCAAAAATGCTCCAGTAAAAGTCTTGTTACTTGAATATAATGTTCTTAAAGTGTGTATATTTGCACCTACATATGTTATTTGCATATTAAGATCTGATACAATTGACCTGGGGTACAATCGAGATAACAAGATTGTATTATTTATACCAGCAGCCGGTAAATGTGTTTAGCATTATGTGTCCTGTTGTTTTCTGAGCCTCGAGGCCATCGATGAACTTTTGAACCATGACGTGCAAGAGCAGGTCCTATACCAAAGATTTAATGAGTCTATTAGTGGCATCAACATCTGTGTCCTTGCTGGACCAGAAATATAACCGCCGTCTCCGTCATTAATCAGGAGACATCGAGCTGTTGTGCTTTCGCTGCATTTCCTCAACAGCCTTGAAAACTCACCACATCACAGCCTCTACAGCCAGTCTCGCTTCAAAAGGGCAGTGGTGGAAGGAGTATTAGGATCCCTAACTAAAGTAAAAGTACTAATAAAACACTGTGAATTTACTCCACTACAAGTAAAAGTCCTGCATTCAAAACTTACTGAAGTAAAACTACAAAAGTATCAGCACCAAAATGTACTTAAAGTATCAAAAGTTAAAGTACTCGTTATGCAGAGTGGACACACTCAGATTGTTTTATATGTTCTAAATATATTATAAGATTATTTGTATTGATGCATTTATGTATGTATCATTTTACTGTTGACCAGATAGGACTGATGTTAACTACTTAACACACTGTTATGTTTTATAAATGTGTAATCATATTAAATATTTTTTCATGTTGAATCTGAAAAGTAACTAAAGCTGGCAGCTAAATGTAGTGGAGTAAAAAGTACAATATTTGCCTCTAAATGTAGTGGAGTAGAAGTATAAAGTTACATAAAATGGAAATACTCAAGTAAAGTACAAGTACCTCAAAATTGTACTTAACCCTATAAAGCCTGAACCGTGAAATAATTGCCAGAAAATTCTAAATTTTCAAAACTGGAGTGCTTGTTGAACCGGCTAACCTTTTTTTTAATTCAATATCAATTTTCATATATGAATTTAATTTGGATCATATTTGATACATCAGGTCTTTTTGTGCAATTTGTTGCTCACAATTTGCTTTTCTTGAACTTAACATAATCACATAAAACCTAATATTTTTAACCAAATAAAACTTTGACTTTCCTTTTAACATTTTCCTCAAACATACAAAATCTTTTTTTCCATATAAAACAACATCATACATCTGCTGATATGAAGTTTTCACGCAGCAATGACAGATCCACCAGTGGAACCAGCAAATCATTTTTGTTACATCTGGTATTGTTGTGAAATTTGTTGCTCAGTTTTTTTAATCGTCAATTCATGTATTCATTAGGTTTTTCAGGAAAAAAATATCACACTGATGATGTATAGGTCTCAAAAACGTATGTATCAAATATGATACACTTGGCTTTATAGGGTTAAGTACAGTACTTGAGTAAATGTACTTAGTTACTTCCCACGACTGCAAAAGGGGGGTTGCATTAGAATAATGTCAGCGATGTGAAACACCACAGACGGGTTGATTTCACCCGTCCACTTTAACCCACGGCTGGTGAACAGTCCAGGCTCGCTTACAGAAGCAGAACAGAACATAAAAGTCTTTCTTTTCATCTCAGCCAGCTCCGTCACCAGGGGACGAGATAAAGGAGGAGATGAGAGTGAGGAATGAAATGAGATGGAAAGGGAGAGGGAAATGTGAGATAGAGGGGTGAGGATGAGGGGAAAGCGGGTTGTATAAGCCAGTAGTTCTCAACCTTTTTGAGTCGCGACCCCCAATTTAACATGCATGTTGTCCGCGACCCCCGCTCACTGAACACAATCTCACACGCACAGTTCAGATCACCAAAAAAGAAACAAAATGACCACAAAGACACAAAATGACCAAAAAAAGACACAAAATGACCAAAACAAAGACACAAATTGACAAAAAAAAGACACAAAATGACTAAAAAAAGAAACAAAGTCATCAAAAAAGACATAAAATGACCGAAAAAAGACAAAAAATGACTAAGAAAGACACAAAATGACCAAAAAAATAAACAAAGTGATCAAAAAAAGACACAAAATGACAAAAAAAGACATAAATGACCAAAAAAGACACAAAATGACCAACAAAAAGACACAAAATTACCAAAAAAGACCCAAATTGACCAAAAAAAGGAAACAAAATGACCAAAAAAAGACACAAAATGACCAAAAAGACTAAAACACATGAATACTTTAACACAGTGGAGACAGAGCTGACTTCCAAAATGATTTGGCGACCCCCAGAAATCATCTCGCGACTCCAACTGGGGTCCCGACCCCAAGGTTGAGAATAGCTGGTATAAGCAGCTGGGAGCCTGGTGCTGTGGAGAGAAGAAGCACACGATGATAAAAATGTGCTGGTAGGAGGAAGAGGAGGGGAAGAAATGCCATGTGAGGGTGAGAAGGGGGATGGGGGAGGTCTGCTTGGTGTTTTTCCTCCCTCTGAGCGTGTTCGTCTGCCATTGGAGGGTCGGCCAGAGCCGAAGGAAGCCAGCCGGGTGCCAGGGCTGCAGATGGCGTGGCGTTCAGGGGTACACTGTAAAAAAAAATCTGTTTAATTAACGGTAAAATACCGGCAGCTGTGGTTGCCAGAACTTTACCGTAATAAAAACGGTTGAACTTTTTTAAATATTACGGTAAAAAGATATTAGCACTGTTGATTTCATGTTTAAGATTGCCATTTTATTCCATTTTTTACTGTATGAATAAAATATTTTTCCATCAAAAGAAATATACTTTACTCTATACTACTAAAATACTTTATAAATGCTGCATGCTTTTATTATTTTTTTTTTTTTACAAAAGATAAATGCAAAAATTACAGTGATGACTTGAATATATACACTGTAAAAAATATTTGTAGAAATTACAGTAAAACACTGTCAAATTACATGAGAAATAGGGCGTAAAATAAAAAATTGCATATCACCGTAACAGACACTTTAAATTACCGCAAATCAAGGAATAGTACAAAACTTTTGAAAACACAGTTTTACTGTAAAAATATAAAACAATTCTTGTAAAATGAATGGAGACATACCATAATGTCACAAGGACACAATTACCCTAAAAACAACAGGAATACTCAGTCTAAATTACAGTTTTTGATCGTATTTACATTTAAATTTACAGTAGAAAACCCACTCACTTTTTTTTTTACGGTAAAATTCTGGCAACCACAGCTGCCGGTATTTTACCGTAAATTATACAAAACATTTTTTTACAGTGTATTACATTAAATACATATTACAGTGTATTTTACAGTGGAGTAATATACTTTTAAAAAAACAAAACTGTAAAAAATACTGTTTTGGCTGATATATACCTTTATGGTGTTTCATTGTTACTGAAACTGAATTAACTCATTTACTGTTTAGCAGTTTTTCACCGTAAAATCTACAGACATTTTTTACAGTGTACGACTGGCACTCCCTCTACTGTACCACTCTCACTGTACTGTTCCCTCTGAACCAAGCCATGAATTACCTCACTGCCCACAGAGAGATTTGGAGGATGGGGGAAGGGGCGAGTCAGTAGAAAAGATGCAGAGGCTGAAACGGGGGAGGGAGAAACTGGACAGAACTCTAAAATATGATGGGATTATATTATACGGCAGAGGCTGTAAAGGAGAGTGACAAGGAGGGAAGGAGAGGAGGGAAAAGCTCGCCTCGATGACCTCTAAGTAGAGAAGGGAGCGCTTTATTCCAGCTGCCTTTTTTATTTTTATATTTTATTGTTAGAGGGATGCTGAGAAATCCAATCCAGATCAAAGTGATTGATATCAGAGGCCTGACAGGCCCAGATGACTCCTGTCACAGGAGTAAATAAGATTCAGTCATCTGTCAGGAAGGAAAGGGAAGAGGGAGAGGGAGGCAGTAGAATAATAGAATAATATTCACTTTATTGACCTGGACCTCCAATGTTAAAGTTAAAATTAAAAAAGAAAATCTGCAAGAAACAGTCGTACAAACAGTTATTCTTCACTGACTTGCACGAGGAGAACTTGATTATGACGGCATATTAGAGGTTATATTTCGAGAAAAAAGTTGCAAATTTACTAGATTAAAGTGGCAAATCTACAAGAAAAAAAGTCGCAGATTTACGAGCTTTAAAGTGGCAAATCTGCGTGAAAAAAGTCACAGATTTACGAGGAAAAAAGAGGAAAAAAGCAACTTTTTTCGTGCAGATTCACCACTTTAAACCTCATAAATCTGCACATTTTTTTCTCGTAGATTTGCCACTTTAATCTCGTAAACTCCAATATTCTCTAGGGTTGAAATTTGGAATTTGCAAGTATTATAATGAGTGCCCTATTAAGGGTTAATGTGGCACTAGCACAAAGTGACATCCGACTGAGCAATCAGCGTTTTAGAGCTAATGTTTGCTAAAAACGAGGACATGAGGGAAGTAGGCAAATATTATTATAAACTTTAAATAACAGTGGAATACTTTAGTTTTACATTGAAGTGAGTATGACTATGTGTTATTGTGGGATCACTGCAGTATGTTCTGTTTTCTGTCATTTACATTTAGTCATTTAGCACAGCTATTCTCAACCTTGGGGTCGGGACCCCAATTAGGGTCGCGAAATGATTTCTGGGGGTCGCCAAGTAATTTTGGAAGTCAGCTCTGTCTCCACTGTGTTAAAGTGTTCATGTGTTAATGTGTTTAAGTCTTCGGTCATTAAATGTCTTTTTTTTGTCATTTTGTTTATTTTTTTAGTCATTTGTGTCTTTTTTTGGTAATTTTGTGTGTGTTTTTTGGTAATTTCGTGTGTTTTTTTGGTGATTTTGTGTCTTTTTTTGGTCATTTTGTTTCTTTTTGGGCCACTTTGTGTCTTTTTTTGGTAATTTTGTGTCTTTTTTGGGTCATTTTGTGTCTTTTTTTGATCATTTTGTGTCTTTTTTCTGTCTTTTTTAGTCATTTTGTGTCTTTTTTTGATCATTTTGTGTCATTTTATGGTCAATTTGATTCTTTTTTGGGTAATTTTGTGTCTTTTCTGACAAATGCCAAAGTAGCAAGTTGTTACTTTACAAGGAGTCTCTGGCTTGAAGCTGACTGTTTTTAGTTGTTGTCTGCTTCATTATTTGTCCAAAAAACATCGTATCAACTGAGTTTGTGTGATCTGAACTGTGCGTGTGAGATTGTGTTCAGTGAGCGGGGGTCGCGGACAACATGCATATTAAATTGGGGGTCGCGACTCAAAAAGGTTGAGAACTACTGATTTAGCAGACGCTTTTATCCAAAGCAACTTACAGGAAGAAGCAAACAATCAAGGTTTAGTGCAATAAGAGCTATTAGTCATTATTATCATACCATTCTGCTCTCCTAAAAAACTTCATCCTCTATTATGTTTCAAAGGAAAACATTTTTTCCAAACATGTGGTTAAAGTTGTCAGTTGAAACAAAAGGTTAGGCTTAAGAATAGATCATCGATTGGGTTAAAACCAGAACATTTGTTGCATAACAACGTGTTGGTACAATAACTCAACTCTGGTTCCATCAACAGCCTGTTTTCATCCATCTAACCGGCCTCCAGCTTTGGTTAGAAACGTTTCTGTGACACATCAAACACAACAGTAATTCAGGAGAAAATATATCTCTTTTGAAATGTAATTGATAATGCAGTTTTGTTGTATGGGAACATTATGTTTCAGAGTTTCTGGTATAACAGAAAACATAACACGGCATGGTCAGTTGACGAAGTACAGATGTTCTCTGTTGGGTTGTCAAAGAAAGGATCCAGAGAGAGAACACACTCTGTTTCTCTCTTTTAGTTTGTTGAAGGTGATATGGCGGTTTCACATGTTTCTGCAGACATTAACAGGGCACTAATTTAATTTAACTAATGCCAAAAGCAAGCGAGCCAAGCCACAGCATGCAGTGGAAATGTTGCATTAGTGGAGTGTGTTAGCATGCCATCATTTGCTAATTAGCACAAACACACAGCCATTTACAGCGTTTTTATTATCATCTAGTCATAAAATGTACATTTTATTAATATTTTGACCTGATGGAAGAACATGAAGTATTCACAGATCATCAAAGTTATTTAAATTAATCCTGTGGGGAACATGAATGTCTGTCACCAAAATCCACGACGATCCAGGCAATAGTTGTTGAGACATTTCACTAAAAAACAGGCAAAGCAAAGGCGTTTCTTTAAAGCTGCTGGTTGCCCAGTAAGTCATTTGGTGAAGCTGCTTCAGATGTTTTCCAGTCGTAGTAAGACTTTTTTACTGTTCCAAGACTGTCAGCAGTAACCAGTGGTTAACCCTTTATCAGGCAAAGAACTATATTTGGTAACTTCAGGTAATATTTCGAGAAACAGGTTGCAAATTTACTAGATTAAAGTGGCAAATCTACAAGAAAAAAGTCGCAGATTTAAAGTGGCAAATCTGCGTGAAAAAAGTTGCAGATTTACAAGAAAAAAGTGGGGAAAAAGCTACTTTTTTCTCCCAGATTCACCACTTTAACCCTTAATAGGACACTCATTGAAATACTTGCTAATTCCAATTTTCAACCCTAGAGAATATAATATTTTGAGAAAAAAGTTTACGAGATTAAAGTGGCAAATCTACGAGAAAAAAATTTGCAGATTTATGAGATTTAAAGTGGTGAATCTGGGAGAAAAAAGTTGCTTTTTTCCCACTTTTTTCTTGTAAATCTGCAACTTTTTTCGCGCAGATTTGCCACTTTAAATCTCTTAAATCTGCAACTTTTTTTCTTGTAGATTTGCCACTTTAATCTAGTAAATTTGCAACTTTTTTCTCGAAATATTACCTGAAGTTACCAAATATAGTTCTTTGCCTGATAAAGGGTTAATATAAGGCACATTTAATGTGGTTAATGCCTCTGATGTGCCAACAGTAATACATGGGGTCTGGTTGCACTACAGTGCATAACACTGACAATGTCCTCACAGAAATGAAGCAGCCTAGAACAGGAAATAAAGATGTTATGTTTCTCACATTTTGCTGACCTCAGGGGTTTATCATCATGCCTTTGCTATGCCCATGTGTTTGTGATATGTGTTTAATATGTATGTGTCTGTTTTTGGACTGTAATCATTTCCTGATATGGACTGACAGTTGTGTGAAGTAATGAATAAATTGAAAGTGTCTGTCAAAGCTTTTTTTAGCCCGTAGTTGAAAGTCATGGCATCAGCTGAGAGGAAACTGAAGCAGATGCCCTTTGCTGACACCCTCAGAGAGAGAGAGACATGCAGAATATTCTTATTCTGTAAGCCATCAGTAATGAGGCTTTGCTGAAGCTATTTGTGCATATCTAACACCCTGTGCTCCAGTGGACAGTGCAGAGTAAACCGACTGGCTGTTTATATTTATCCGCACAGCTTCACGCTGATAAAAAGCCCTATTGGTTCCTATCTGAGCTCTGCCGGCTGCGTTAGAAGCTGCGGGGGTTGACATTGAACGCTCGTCCTTGTAACAGCCTGTTTGTGATGCCAGTGACATGTAAAGGTTGTGTTGAGACCCGTTTGCTGATCCAGCATCAGTGGTTTACCAGCACTTTCACACCAGCGCTATCAAATAAAAAAAAATAGATTATAAAGTAATGGAGCTGAGCTGCTTTAATCGAATGGATCAATGGATTAGATGACTGCTTGATTGTGAAAGGGGTTTGCAGTGATGAACTCACAGGGTATTATTACCAAACCTGCAGCTTTAACCCTTTATCAGGCAAAGAACTATATTTGGTAACTTCAGGTAATATTTCGAGAAAAAGAGTTGCAAATTTACAAGAAAAAAAGTAGCAGATTTAAGAGATTTAAAGCGGCAAATCTGTGCAAAAAAAGTCGCAGATTTACGAGAAAAAAGTGGTAAAAGCAACTTTTTTCTCCCAGATTCACCACTTTAACCCTTAATAGGACACTCATTGATATATATATATATATATATATATATATATATATGAATATATTCATTTCATCAAAATTTATTTTTTTCTTATATATGGCTTTGATCGTGATGTTTATTTTTTCTAAATAATTTCACTTGAAACTGTTATGAACATTTTGCACTTAAGTTCTTCATTAAAACAGAAGTATACAAAAAATAGGTTTTTACCAAGTATTCATTTCAAATAAACATATTGAATTACCAGAAAACCTCCTATATCATGATATAAATATATATATATATATTATCGAGATATATATAACCTGTATTGAGATTGAAGATTTTGGTCATATCACCCAGCCCCAATGTACGTCATGATTCATTGACTTTTTGTAATATTTCAACAGAAACACATTTATTGTTTATGATAACTCCCTCTGCTCTCATCAGTCGTTTCGGGCTTCAGCAGGCAGCAATTCTCTGCAGAAAAAGCTCTAAAAGCGTTCTAAAACATCAGACAGACAGTTAGTGACACAGCTGAGCTTTTAGCAGCAAAAGAGCCAAATATTTCACTTAGCAGTTGTTGACCAAAACGGAGATAAAAGAGAGTGAATATTGGACTTCATTCATCAACTGGACACAAACACGACTCCAAACGAGTCTTAGTGTTGCTCCGTGTCTGCTGGATGTGTAAACAGGACGAAGCTCTGATCCACATTAGAAGAAAACAGGCTGCCAACACGTGGTTGGATCTTTTTTGGAAATTATGAAAGCTCATGCTTTAGCCATTAATTTACTTCAGATACTTAGTGGAAAAGCTTTACTACCTCGCAGATTAAGGCTGACTCCACGAGATTCTGAGCCAAACCATTTGGCAGTTCTCTCTGTTGACCTCTCCAAAGACTTCCTCATCTATCTTGTAGCCAGAGTAATGCAGAGAGCATGTTGGTCACAGCTACTGCACATAGATTAAACAAACAAAACTGAAGAAATATGAAGTAGATCAATATTAGCAAGCACAGCCTTAATTTTACTGTTCATTTGACTTGAGTGCAGAAGAGCCAAAGATCTGCTGAGCTGAAGGCTAGAGTCTGCCCAGTGTCACAGATGACATCACCAATCAGATAATGGCTAAACTCAGGGCCACAACAAAATTATGTCCATGTCAGTACAGATGTAACCTCAATAAAAGTCTTGTTCCTGCTTTATTAAACTGCACTTATCTATTATTTGAATGCCTGGTTTTACTCAGGACAGTTAAAGTTCTGATCCTCCGTTGGCCCTCGGATGCTCAGACAGATATTAAAAGAATAAACCTGTCGTAATGAGTGAAATAAAATCCTGACTACATGAACATGAGATCACGAAACAGCACAGAGACCCGCCCCGGGCCGTGTCCGACACCAAGAAATAGCTCATCTTAAGTTCGGGAAACTGTGATGTGCAATGGAGAGCATTAAACGGCTTCGTCTCTGGTGAAGTCATAGAGACGATAGCTTCCTCACTTGTATAAATATTTAAGTAGATGAGCATTAATCCTGAGTCAGCCACTATTTTAGGAGTGTGGAACAATGAAGGAGGGTTTTTGATGAAGTAAGGTAAAAGGTGGTGAAGCAGAGGACGAGTGTTACTGGAAACACTGTGTGAATGAATGAATGAAGGTTAAAAAAAAAAATCTCCCCTCTGGAACAATATGTTCTTCTTCTGGATCTCACAATAAACAATAAACAGTAAGAGGAGCCGGACGAGTCGATCTCTCTCTCTCTCTCTACTTCCTGTAAGATCTGACAGAATAATCTGCCTACTGTACTTCACTTCCTCCCAGATCAGATCAGATCAGTGATGCTCTGTGGGCTAATCCATGCTAATATGTTTGATGTACTAGCAGGTTACAAGCATGACATACGGTGTCAGTGTTGAGGGGATCAATGTGCCGTGGGGGGGCACAGTTACTTCACACAACTGTCAGATGAAACATTAAAAGAGAGGCAGGTTGATTTCTTAGAGGAATATTTTGACATTTTGGGAAATACACTTATCATTTTCTTGCTTATCTTGCTAAATACACTTATCGTTGTCTTACACTGTAAAAAATGTCTGTAGATTTTACGGTGAAAAACTGCTAAACCATGACAGTAAAAGACCGTAAAATGATAAATGGGTTAATTCAGTTTCAGTAACAATGAAACATCGTAAATGTATATATCAGCCAAAACAGTATTTTTTACATTTTAAAAAAAAAATACAGTACCCCACTGTAAAATACACTGGCACCGTGTTTGTCGCGCAAAAATATACTGTAATATATATATACAAATCGTCATTTTAGCATTTATTTTTTGTAAAAAATACTTTTTTTCACTGTCAAATGTACTAAACACCATATCTCCAACAGAAATATACTGTAATATTTAATGGTAAAATCTGGCATTTATAAAGTGTTTCTTGGCAGTTATATGCCAGAGCAGCATTTCTTTTGATGGAAAAACTTTTTATTTTTACGCTAAAACATGGACTAAAATGGCAATCTTAAACAGGAAATCAACAGTGCTAATACAATTTTACCGTAATATTACAAGTAAGGTAAAGTTCTGGCAACCACTGCTGCTGGTTTTTTACCGTAAAAACAACAGGTTTATTTTTACAGTGTAGCATTAAGACTGGAAACAAGGGGAAACAGCCATCCTGACAAAATATGACAAATGTGCTACAATGGCCTGAAACATTATTTCCATTACTTTGCTTTGTTTCAGATGTACCAAGGTTTATTGATAACTGAAACAAAAATGCACCGTTTATCATGGAAAGAAACTGTTAGAACAGGCCTTATTGTCAAAACTCTCCCACAGTCCTTGAACGGATCACAGGTTACCAAACTTTCCATTAGAAAAAGTAACCAAAATGAATCTTAAAATTGTGATATTTTCAAAATAAAACCACTTTATTTTACATGTACAAATACAAAATCCGACAGAACTGCAAGCTGTTTACACAGAGCTAAGAAATGAGAGCAAGAGAGGCTGTGAAAATGCAAGTAGTTCAATAGATATAGCATGTGGAGACACACTCGGAAAAGTGTTAATACATTCCATATTATTATTTTTTTTTTTTAAAGTATCAATTATTCAACTTGTGTTGTTTTCTTTGTTATGATTTATGTCTTTGAGTTGCATAGGTGCAGTAAAAAAAGGCCACAGTGAGTCAAATGTAGAAAAGAGCAGAAGTTGCACTGAAACAGCTTGATGTTCAGAGGGTTAAAGTATTTACATCTATTATATAAGTGTTAAAATGTGTTTTTTATGTATCTAGAAGTATTTGTGGCTTTGTATTACAATGGTAGCCATTTTCCAATGGCTGGTTAGCTGTTCTTTGCAACAAGTGGGAGACATTTCCTACAGCACTAATAGCATCTCCCATGCTGGGCTTCAATGCTCAAAACAGTCTGAAATACCATGAATGCAGCATCAACTAAGCTCACCAGTTGCTGGCTGTGATCTTTTATTAAAGATATATATATATATATATATGAGTGCCATAGATCTTCTCATCTAACTCTTGGCAAAAAGGTAATAAGCACATTTCCCAAAAGAGAACACATTTAGGATGTTTTAAAAAATACTACCCCTAAATGTCAAAGATCTGTGATGTGACATATATATACGTTACATTGGGCTGTTATGGTATTTATGTTTATGATATTTCTTATTTTTAAATTAATAAACTAGACACATTTTCTGCTTACAGAGACAAAAGTAAGTATAAAAAAATAACAAAAAGTAACAAAATAATAATCAAATCAATTATACATAAAACAAATAACCATTTGCCTTTTTGTTTTAATCTCCATAACATATATCATTATTGTGACCGGAATAGTGATGTTAGACAACAAATTCCATTTCAGATTTGTTTTTAAGTAACAAAATGATAATAAATCAATAATAATTGAATATAAATAAAACTGCCTCATTAGACGGCTTCTCAACAACCTACTGTAGCTGCAAAACACTGAAAAACACACTTATGTACTTAAGAAAACATACATGAATATTACTAGAACATTTAAAATGTTTGTGACACCCGTGTCACCATAGGTTCCTATGGGTTAATTATACTCAAGTCATGCAGCTAACAGGGCGTAGCAGCAAAGGACACGTATATATATATATTCCTGTCTTCTCTCACCTGTTCCCCAAAAATCCACACAAAGTGGATGAACACTTGTAAACCTTCACTGTATTCACCCTCTACCTTCTCAGTCTGTACTCCCCAGAATCAACCTGGTTTCCAACAAAATCCGTGGAATAGCCACGGATTCGCTCAAATTTCCGTGAAACTGACACGGATTTCACTACAATGCAAGTTAATGACAGTCATATCCCGTGGCTATTGGTTTGTTCCAAGTCACGTGACTTTCAAGGTCCCGGCGGTCAGAACAAAAAACATGGCGGACAGTTCTCTCATTTTTAGTGAAAAATCAATATTTTGACTTAGTTTCTGCATAAAAATGGATTTTGATCACATTTGTAGCGAGAAATATATGTTTTATTTTCTAAATATTCACTCAGTGAATGTACATAATCACTTTGTATGTTGGAATAGCCACGGGATATGACTGTCATTAACTTGCATTGTAGCGAAATCTGTGTCAGTTTCACGGAAATTTGAGCGAATCCGTGGCTATTCCACAGATTTCTGTGAGATCATGTTGCCCAGAATAGTCCTGCTCATTCAACACAGCTCTGACTCATTTGTGAAGCACTTTGCATTTCCGACTACTCCAGCGGGCCTGTGGGCCTCCGAGACGCACACAGTCAAACAACAGCAATAAGAGAGTAATTATGAGTGTTTTTTGACACCATATGGAGCTGCATTAGTCTTCCGCTCGGCTGACACACAATCAAAGAGATGATCTGCACTGCTTGTTTTAAGTGAAATGCTATTTGATGAGCTTTTATGGTCTCTGTCTCCTGATAAATCACAGCATTCATTATGTATGTTTCCTCCAAGGAAAAGACAGCCTACTTTATAATGCTTATGTCACATTTTGAGTGATATAAAAGACTCTAAAGCATTCGTCTGCTGCATTGTGGGAGTGACAGCTTCTGGGAAATTGAGTGAACAGACGGGAGAAAAGAAAGATGATAATGCAGGCTGTGGCTGCTGAAGGTGGAGTAAATGCTGTGTCACGTCAGTGCAGACAAGCCGGCTTGGAAACTGAAGCCCTGTCCCTCTCAATAACAGAGAGAGGCATTTGCAAAAAGGCTTTGGGTGGAGCTATTCTTAGTGGGACTGGAGAAAGAATACTGTCCGAGAGCTGTGACGTCAGCATTTAGCTCTCAGATTGTTTTGTGTGAGGCGGTTTGATTGTGATGACGATGCACGGTTCATTCGTCTCTGTACACTGTAAAAAATGTCTGTAGATTTTACGGTGAAAAACTGTTAAACCGTGACAGTAAAAGACCGTAAGATGATAAATGAGTTAATTCAGTTTCAGTAACAATGAAACACTGTAAATGTATATGTGTATTTAATGTAATATATATACTTTATATTTTTTCTCACTGTTAAATGTACTAAACACCATATCTCTAACAGAAATATACTGTAATATTTAAAGGTAAAATCTTTAATTTATGCAGCATTTATAAAGTATTTCTTGTCGATTATATGGCAAAACTGTTTCTTTTGATGGAAAAACCTTTTAATTATACAGTAAAAAAAATTAAATAAAATCACAATCTTAAATGTGAAATCAACAGTGCTGATATCTTTTTACCGTAACATTAAAAAAAGTTGCACCGTATTTATTACAGTAAAGTTCTGGCAACCAAAGCTGCCAGTTTTTTACCGTAAAAACAACAGGGGTTTTTTTTACAGTGTAAATAAGTCTTTTTCAGGACATTTGTGAAGGTGAGGAGGAGGGCAGGGTGAGGGGTCGAGGTTCTGTGTGAGAGTGACAGCTCTCTCCATCTGCCATTATCTTCCCGCAGAACTAATTACAAGGTGATGGACAGCAGACTAATCAGCAGGGCCACGAGTGGCTTTAAATTAGCCGGAGCGTAGTGTTGCGCCTGGTGTGATGGAGGCGAGGGGGAGGGGAGGAGGCGCGGGGGGGAGGGCATGTGTCCAGAGGGAAGATGAGGTGATGCAGAGAAAGAAAAGGAGTTAAAAACATGACATGACATGAGAGAGCCACTCTGCCCTACAAAGTCTAACTGCAGTAACTACATTTTTGGTTGAAATTGAGTTGTAACTAAAAATTAACTCCTTGATGTCTGTTTTATCTTGTGACAGTGATGTGTGAAGTTTTAGATTTCAATTTTGCTTTATTTCAGAGAAATAATAATATATAAAAATTCAACAAAATCCAACTCAAAACCAAAACAGAGCGCATTTACCTTTTACTATTTATCATTTACCAGAGCGCTGTAACTTCCCTTTGACTGATAAAGACGAGAATAATATAAATTATAAGTTTATTGGAAAGGGAAATTATTATCTAGATAGTGATTTTAAAAACGTGAGATAAAATTATATTAAAATATAGTATTACTTTATAATATTAGGTCTAAAATACACAAATCTTTAAAAAAAGAGCTGTCTTTTAAATATACTGATAACAAAATCAATTTGAGAATGTTTATTCACTGAAAATTAAATATAAAAGCTGAAAGAAGACAACAACATTGTAGTTACTGCACTCTGACCCCAAAATGTAGTTACTGCATTGCTGTAAAAGGTTCTAATAATAATGATAAACAAAGGTCAAATAAATCATCTTGATTTTTTAGCATAAAAATGACATCATCAATACATGTAGAAATAAGTGTCATATCACTAACTTACCCATTTGGCTGCCCAGTAAAAAAAAAACGTTTAAAAAAATCTCTCTGCAGTTAGACTTTGTAGGGCAGCACTGTTCTTCCTCCCCCGTGTTTATCTGCTTCTTCTTGTCCTCTGTTCCTTCCAAACAGAAATCCTGTCTATTATTTTCCCTCGGCTGTGTCTGGATTTTGTTTTGTCAGTGCTGTCTCTGTCTCTATCTCTAACTTAACGTAACCCTTTATCGGGCAAAGAACTATATTTGGTAACTTCAGGTAATATATCAAGAAAAAAGTTGCAAATTTACTAGATTAAAGTGGCAAATTTGCGCGAAAAAAGTTGCAGATTTAAGAGAAAAAAGTGGGGAAAAAAGCATTTTTTTCCCCCAGATTCACCACTTTAAATCTCACAAATCTGCGCATTTTTTTCTCGTAGATTTGCAACTTTAATCTCGTAAACTTTTTTCTCAAAATATTATTTTCGTATGTTTTTTATACTGGCAGTATGTAATATCCTCCAATATTCTCTAGGGTTGAAATTTGGAATTTGCAAGTATTTCAATAGTGTCATATTAAGGGTTAAAGTGGTGAATCTGGGAGAAAAAAGTTGCTTTTTTCCCACTTTTTTCTCGTAAATCTGCGACTTTTTTCGCGCAGATTTGCCACTTTAAATCTCTTAAATTTGCGGCTTTTTTCTTGTAGATTTGTCACTTTAATCTAGTAAATTTGCAACTTTTTTCTCGAAATATTACGATGAGGTGATGCAGAGAAAGAAAAGGAGTTAAAACATGTAACATGAGAGAGCCACTGTTCTTCCTCCCCCGTGTTTATCTGCTTCTTCTTGTCCTCTGTTCCTT